>NW_010398618.1:0-7974 GCF_000710305.1 Buceros rhinoceros silvestris
GGAAGCTTCAGCTCAAACCAGAACACAGGCACACAAAAGACTTTGGTTGCCAAAGGCAATAACTCATAGACTTTTAAATTCACTAATTTCATTTAAAGCTTAAGCATTATAACAAAACTAAAATGTCAGCACATGCTAGCTGTTTAGTAAGAAATTCAATTGTTCAAAGAATTCCCATTTATTTCAGCTGAACGGAAATTGCTGAAGCTAACACCAGTAATACTAGCAATAATATTGAAATTTTATTTAATATGAAGACTGCTTATGCAGTTTAACAAACTTTATTTGGTGTGTTTGCAGTTATTTCTGAGTTAATGTTGTTTATGAAAACAGCATCCTTATTAGGAGTATCATCTTAGAATAAATACAAGCAGTTACGTTAGCTTTGCTTGCACATCTTTCTGGCATTATTTCTAGAGGCTGAGAAATCCCTAAGAATTTGTATTAATACTAATTATTTTTAGGATGCTCAAGAAACAAAATGCCCTAGGACGCAGCAAGACTTTCAAACTTAACTACAGGCTGAAAAATAGGTATTTCAGTTGCTGAATCATTCACTTAGGCTTATTTATATGCAGCATGAATAGCAAGCTGGCTTTGACTTCTTATAAATTGTTGCTACTACTGTACATCCCAAAGATAAATCTGAAACAGTTGCTAAATAAATTCCCTGTAATATGTTCAATTTGCATTCCTTATTTATCCATGAAAATCCATCTGTTTCTTGGTGGTGGTGGGTGTTTTTCTCCTATTGGAAGATCATGTCTTCTGAATAAGCATTTCTTTTGTTGTGTCAGAATGACTGTAAGACCTTTGGAGCTGCAGGCTGCAAAGAAACAGAGAAATCATTTTATACAAAAGGGCTTAGTCTCAGATTTTGGATTTAGCCCAGTTCAGTACACAAACTACATTGTGTTAATTTATTTAGTGCTTGCTGTTCTAGAGGCGATAGTCCTACTCCAGCACAGCTATAACTGAGCCAAGAAATAATTTTGTGAAAAGCTCTGAGGCCTTCTCTCTTATCCAGTTGAGAATTTGGGGGTAAATTAGATCAGTTTGCATTTTTAAATTAAAGGAATGACTAGACAGATGGGTTTGGTGGCTTGCTGATAAAGTCTTGCCCTTCTGCCATTAACTGAGAGTTAAGCATGTTATATCAAACATGTTCAGTGATGTGACTGATATTTTTGCTTGGCAGTACTGTTGAAACAATTTATATTCCAAAGCTTCTGTGCCAGCAGCTTCAAAACTCACATAATTTTAAAGCAGTTTTTCTAAAAGTTATAAGGCAATTATCCTGTAATTTGTTATTATTTTATTATAAGGTAAAGACTTGTCCTAGAAATGATGAAGTCACACCTTGAATGAGATATGTTGTTGCATCTACTAAACAATAAAAATAGCATTCTTTCTTTTAGGATTTCATTTCCGCTAATGTTCCAGTTCAATTTGTGATTTTCATTACAATCCCTGGATTGTAAGGGTTCAATCGAAACACCTAAAACATACTTAAGGAAAACCACGGTCTCTACTATGGTTTCTCAGGAGACATTCAGCTCTTATTTATCTCACATCAGTACAGCACATAAACAAGAACTCAGAACCACGCCTACAAAAAATGTCAGTGTCCCCAGAATGACTCCCCAGAAGTCTGAGTTTCAACCAAGCTTCTTATTTAACACTAGTCAAAAGCATGGTCGAAGGACTCAATGTCTCTTGTTAATATATTGAATTACTCTTGTACTGAGCATCTCTAGTCTGTCAAAGAATCAGGCTTTAACAAGAAAGGTGAGATGAATTTGCAGCTGAAGGCTAGAATAGCTGAAATCAAAGAGAATACGGGAGATGCCTCCTACAGGAAAGCAGAGCACTTTAAAGTATTAGGAGACCAAATTACATGCCTGTATCACATGATCCAGGAGTACAACTGGTAAGTAAATCTTAATAAAAATTGATCTCTGCACTTTAAAACAGTCTGGTTACTATCCCAAACCCAAATTCTCCCTCTCCCCAACTCTACCCCTCTGTCCCCCTCTCCCCCTCTCCCCCTCGTCTCCCTCTCCCCCATTCTCTCCGTCTCCCCCTCTCTCTCCCTCTTCCCCTCTCTCTCACTCTTCCCCTCTCTCTCTCTCTCCTGCTTTCTCTCCCTCTCCCCCACTCTATCTCTCTCTCTCCCTCTGTCTCCCTCTCCCCTACTCTCTCCCTCTTCCCCTCTCTCTCTGTCCTCCCCTTTCTCTCCCTCCTCCCATCTCTCTCAAATCCCAAATTTGAATTAACTTTCAAATAACTTTTCGAAGCTCATTGGTTTTTTTTGGTGTGTAAAAACAGGTGAATACCAAGGTTATTGGGACTGAGAAGGAGAATTTGCCTGTAGTTTGACTGGTAGGTGGGTAAGAGCTCGAGGAGCTATACTGATGCACAAAATTGATGCAAATTTTAAGGTTCATTCATAACCACACAAACTCTCTATAAATAGATTTTCAGTAAAGTTTTTCAGTAAGCTTTGTTCTTCATGCAAACATATCACTCAAATGAGTGTCCATTTGAGTTACATTTACCATTTCTTTGTAGGACTCACAGAGGAAACTGACTTGCAATGAGTTTTTGCAAATGTAGGTCTAAGGTTATTTAGTGATAACTGTAAGTTGAAATAAGAAATTTCTGTATGTCAGAAATACGTCTTCGTGCCTTAAAACTGCTTATAATGCACAAATATATCTCTCAGTATACTCTAATGAAATAAAAACTACTGGGGAACTGGTGCCTTTTAGAACTGCTCTAAGAGTCTTGAGGTGATGGATCATGGATGCCAAATTCTTCAGAAAAGTATCCACTCAGTAGAAGACAGAATGGAGGGTGGTTTTGTAATTTTGCCATAGAAGGTTTCACAGATTTCTTAGATAATTTGGCAAGTACGTTTTATGATGTCTTCTAAGCTGAACAATCATCTAGTTTTTCCAGAGCTAGATTTAATTATTTAAATTTGTAGATATAAAATAGTCAACTCATAGGTTTATTTTGGTTGAATTACCAAGAAATTAAAAATTAACTCAAATTCCTGTAGTCTGTTTAGCTCAAAACACTTCCATTTGCTTGTTCTTTCCACTCTGTAGTTAAAAGTGTATCTCTACTAGTTCATCAATAGGCAATACTGTCCAGACATATGTACTCCCAGGTAGTAATGTGTTACGAGTGAAAAATCCAGAGAATATGCATTGGCAAAAAGCTATAAAAGATACAATAATATGTGGGTTATCCTCACAGTGCAAGGAAGATAATCCACTGATGAGGAATACAGTTTGTGTCCCCAAAAAACAATGTAAGGGAAATAACTTCTTTCAACCTACCGACTCTACGGTATGTGTTAGCTGAAAGGCTTATTCAGTACAACTTCTGTGTTTGACTTGCTAAAGGTATCTGCACAGTTGAAGTTGCTACCCAACTCTCAGTTATAACTCATGCCTAGTGATAGAAGTGACTGTGAAATAGAGGTAGTGTCTCTCCTCCCACATAACCCAGCTGCTTTGAGTCTCAGCAAGAGCATAAATGCCTCTTTTCCTTCCTCCTCAAAGGTGGGAGCTACAAAGAAAGAGAAAATCTCAAGAGGATATCTATGGTGATACTGCACTGCACAGCAGGGCTGGAGGGATGGCAGACTCCTTGCAGGGCTCTGTCACTGGAAATGTTCATGTGAAATCACAGACAGGAGAAGGAGGCGGGGAGGGAGTCCTGCCGTACCAAGAGCATGTACAAGGAAGAGTGATAACAAAGGCATCTTCAGCACAATAACAACACCGACAACAGACAGGTTTTGTGCACTAGGAAATTCAGCAAACTGTACTATGAAGCAGTCAAGCTGTTTATTGTTAGATATAATGCTGCAAATTTGAAAAATCAAAGGTTGGGTTATCTTTCCAGTTAAACTGGTGTGAAACATTTAACAGAATAATCCCACCAGTATCTGTGACGCTCCTCAAAAACTCGAGTAAGGATATCTTTGCTTTTTCTAATTACAAGAATACTTCTGAAAGCAGTAAGTTGTTCACCAAAAAATTACATCATCACAAAATTTTAGCTATGATGGTGTTTCACATGTTTTTAGTGGAAGAAGGAACAACATTGCCTGTTCTGAATAATGTCTTATGTTTGTAGTAGGTGATTTAATAAGAAGACACCTTTATAAAAAGGTAGCTAATCCATTTCACTGGGACAAACCAAGTGGGGGGTGATCACAGAATCACAGAACGGCCTAGGTTCTAACAGGTCTCTGGAGATCATCTTGTTTAAACTCCTGCTCAAGCAGGGCCACCTATAGCAGTCTGCTCAGGACCATGTCCAAACAGTTTTTTAATATTTCCAAGAGTGGAGATTCCACAAATTTTCTTGCAACCTGTGCCAGTGCTCAGTCATCCTAACAATAAAAAAGTCTTTCCTAATATTCAGACAGATCAGCCTGTGTTTCAGTGTGTGCCCATTGTCTCTGGTCCTGTCACTGGGCATCACTAAAAAGAGCCTGGGCCTGTCCTCTTTACATCCTCCCTTCAAGCATTTATAGACATTAATAAGATGCCCTTGGTACTTCTCCAGGCTGAACAGTCCCAGCTCTCTCAGCCTTTCCTTATAGGAGAGATGCTTCTGTCCTTTAATCGTATTTATAGCCCTTCATTGTACTCTCTTCAGTAAGTCTGTCTGTGTCTCTCTTGTATTGAGGAGTCCAGAACTGGACCCAGCACTCTGGATCTGGCCTCATCAGTGCTGAGTAGAGGGGAAGGATCACTTCCCTCAACTTGCTGGCAATACTTTGTCTAATGCAGCCCAGGATACCGTTAGCTTTCTTTGCCACAAGCACACATTGCTGTCTCATGTTCAACTTGATGTCCACCAGAACCTTCAGGTCAGTTTCTTAAAAGCTGCTTTCCAACGGGGTGGCCCCTCTGCATAGATCAGCGCACAGAGTTGTTCCTCTTCAGTTGCAGGACGTTGCACTTCTTGTGGAACTTCGTGGGATTCATGTCAGCCCATTTCTTCAACCTGTGGAACTCCTTCTGGATGGAAGCACGAGCTTTTGGTGTCTCAGCCACTCCTCCCAGTTTTGTGTCATTAGCAAACTTGCTGAGGGTACATTCTCCCCACTTCACACAGATCATTAAGCAGGCTTGGCCCCTGTACACAACTAGTTACTGGTCTCCAGCTAGACTTTGTGCCACTGATCATGACCTTCTGGGTGAAGCCATTCAGGTAGTTTCAATCTACCTGCTAATTAATTATCTTCTCTGTGAGGATATTGAGGGAGAGCGTGTTGATCTATTGGCATGAAGTGTCCTCTTTATGCATGGCCTCTAGTGCTTCCTACTAGTCTGCAAATAACCTGCTCAAACAGTGGCTGCAGGATCAGAAAGTTTAATGCAAGGATTAGTAAGAATTAGTTGATGTTCTTATTCATTAGATGTGGGCAGTCTACAGATATTGGCAAACATTATTCTTGAAGTTACATTAGAATCATATTTTCATGTTATTCTCCATAAACCCCCCCCCCCAACCTTTCAGTTTCATCATATGACTCTTCAAGCTGGGTATATGCCTGTGACCTTCATCTAGCTCTAAACAATGTCCCAATTTTCCATTGCCAAGAGCACAAAAAACCTACCTGAGAACATGTCCTTTCCAGAACAGGATAGTCTGCTGAAAGTGATGACCAGTTTTGCTGTTTCAGATGGGTGTTACTCAGCCTTGTGCTGGCAGACCTCTTCAGACAGAAAGACCATAAATAGAGGTTCAGCATATTTATGGCTATTTACATCAGCTGAAGGCTTAGCTCAGAAGATCTAATGTAAACGTGGCAAGCCTTGCCATACCATGAGATAAGAGAATACTCTGCAGAAAGCAAATCTTTTGTACATTAACTCCAAACAAAACAGAGAAATTTGAGTGTGATGAATGAACTGATGTAAGAAAATGTTCTTTGTTTGATTTTACAGGAACAGCTCTATGTGGAACAGAGGAAGTTTGACGAAGTGGCATGAATTGGACAACATTTAAAACAATGGGAGATAATTTCAGAGGAAAAAAATACTAACAGAGAGGTGTACAGATTATTCAAAATACTTCTCTTGGAGACAGGTCGTTTGCTTCTCTGTAACAAAAGAATGACTGGCTCTCGGTTAACTTTCAACAGCCCGAGTAGGACAGTTTATAATTCCATGAGCAGGCTTAGTTTTCTCAGATCTTGCTCCTTTCCCTCCATAACACACATTTTCTCAACAGTCTTATCCCCGTATGTCATTCTGGGGTGCTATGCTATGATCCAGTTGGGTATATCCCTCTGGATGCCAAGTTTTTCACACAGCAAGCCAACTAATCTTGGTACCTCCTACTTGTGTGAATAACATTAATATACCAAGACATCAGAAGATCTTCTTCCAAGCAAGGCAGATTTTATTTTATCCAAAGGAGTGGAGCAGATATAGGAATGGTCTCATTACAAGAGGCTCCTCTGTCCAAGATAAGCCTTGAGCTTGGCATTTGCTCTGTTCTCTTATGTGGGCTGATCTCAAACGTGGCATGCCTGGTTCATTTGGGGATGAAGTTACAGTTTCTCTGGCTTTTGGACGATCTCCGTGCTTGACACAGCTGACAGCTCCCTTGACCTCTTTCTACCAGGGCATTTATAACCTGGCATAATAAACAGGTTTTATTGGTTTAAGTCTCACAGCTTTAGTAAAACAAAATCTGCTACATTTATTGTCCTGTGGAAGAAGCAACCCCCTGTAATGGCCCATTGTCCCAGCTGCCTTTGAGCATAGCTGAGACTTTTCTGTCCCTGAAACTTTTGCTTAATTTTCCACTTTGGTAAACAATATTACTCAGGGAAAACAACACCAACATTTAATCAAAGTGATTTTTAAAAGCTCAAACTAGATTTTCAGCTGGTGTTAATCAGGCCATCTATCTTGACTTCAAGGGAAATTTGCTAAGTTACACGAGCTGATGGTATAAACTGTATTCTTAAAAAACCCAGAAAAAATAAACATGGTCAAAGCTTCTTAAAAGTACATCTAATTTGGTTTCACAGTCAGTCACCTCCATAAACTTATACAGAGAATGCATGATTTCCATTCCCAGGCTCATAACCTGATCAACAACACAAAATGGTAAAGCAGGAAGCAAACAAGACTATCTATAAATTGATCATATTTTTAAAAAATTTACCACAATTAAAATAAATGTTTTGTAAGTACCTGGTTATACAATGGAATGTATCTCTTCCAGCATTAACGTTTCAGGAAACAAAGCAGGCGAGAACTGGATTTGCTACACGGGTGGGACAGAAATTCTAGCCTGCACAGCAAAACAATTTTACTGTCATTAATTTGACTGTGAGAGAAGAGTTCTTTTGGCAACCTCTGCAGAGAACCCCAGCACACTGCCTATTTACGTGGGCTGAACGCAGAGCCATAATTTAACCTAAGAACAGTAAAAATAATGGATAATGTAAAAAGCCAGATGTTTAGAGCAGTCTCACACAAACTAATAGATACTTGTTTTTATAGATGCAGGGGACTCATGTTGAGTCAGTTCTAGATGATATTTTTCCTGGCCCCAAAAGTTTCCCAAATCCCATGGGAGTGCTCTGATTTTTTTTCTCTAGTGTGGACTAAACAAGGACCTCTCTAGATTACTTGCGTGGATTTACTCTCTGCTGTTGTTAGTGTACAGATTATATCCTATGATTACGTACAGCACTGCAAAACCTAAACCTCTCATTGTTAGCACTGCTTCAGAAACACTCAGAAGGCAAAATATACACACATCTTGTTTACTATTAATCAGGACAAAAATCCAGTGATTCAAAGGTTCCAAAGTAACCTTAAGGAAAGAACAATGGTGGGTTTTTTATTAAATAGGTACTCATACGTGTTGTTGGTATATCGTTACTTGTACAGGTCCTGGGTTCAACATGGAGGAACCAGATGC
>NW_010398619.1:0-1930 GCF_000710305.1 Buceros rhinoceros silvestris
GAAAGGTGGCCTGCAGTACGAGAGGGTGTCATGCTTGGGGTGCCCTAAAGTACATGGGGGTTTATGTGTGGGACACAAGGCTGGAGGGAGGAGAAAATGGGGCGATGGGGGCCGGGGTGGTCTCTTGAGGCTTTGGCCACCACCTCTGTACCCCTCCCAGGGAAACTTATGGTCGCTGCCTTTACTTTCAGCCGGGTATGAGGAGGTTGTCGCCACCTCACCCTGCGTTCACTGGAGCTATTGCTGGGCGAAGCTGATGGCAGCCTGATGACGGCGCTGAGGGGCAGGAGTGGGACTAGCTGGGTCTGGGGGAGTGGGAGAGCAGCCTTGGAGGTACCTTTGGGTCACCGGAGCATGGAAGGACGGAGCTGTCTAGACCCCGTGGGCACAGTATGGTGGTGGTGACTCCGAGAGCTGTTTGTTGTGAGAAGCGTTCACACCTGGGTAGTGGGGCATAGCAGAGAGCAGCTGCGAGAGTGAGCAGGAGCCCACGTGTGTAGTGGACTGCGTGGCTTGTCCTCTGCTTGAAGTGAGTCCAGTTACGTGTTCTGCTGCAACACTGGGGTGGCCAACCTGCAGCCAGCAAAAGACTCCACACTGCAGACTAGCACGTCCTGGAGCCTTCTGCCTGGAAGAGAGTGCATACAGCCTGGGCTGAGCTCCTGCATCAGCTCTAGAACCTGCCACTTGCATCTCTGTGCACTTACTTCTTCATGGAAGTTGGTCAAGCGTGAAGTCATTGCCATCCCAGAAATGCAGTAGGAAAAACTTTGCCCCAGTTCAGCTCTGGCAGGGTTGGGAATAACACCCAGGTCTTGAAACGGTAAATTCAAGCCTTTCTGCTCTTCTTGTAGTGTCTTGTAGAGCATGTCTACACAGTTTGTGATTGAGTTACCCTGTTTACTGGCTCATGCTTCCTTCTGAAGGCAAGAAAACCATTTTGCCTATCTACAGCATTTTATTTCTGTCTGGCAAATAGTTTGTAATTCATTGACAAACTGTGAATAAAGTCCTTTCTAGATGCTGGACCAGAGAAGATAAACGTTATAGTGGAGATAGAAATACTCTGGATTTGAATTCAGCTGGTGATTTGAGCAGGCAAGTCTGGACAGATAGATTTGGGGGGGTGGGGGGTTGGCAGGAAGGACGCTTAGGCACACTGCTTCATTAAATGCTTTCCGCTGGGTTTCTAAAAATAATAAAAAAAAAGCTAAACAAGCTCTGCACTTAAAATTAATTATGTATCAGCCGTGGTATGGTGTGCAGCAGAACTGAAGCATTGCATGTATGGGTAGCTCACTGCATGTTGGGTTTGCTGATGTAACAAGTCAGCAGCTTGGTCCAAAAGTTGAATAAAACGTGGTGAAGAGTCTGGAATGATGAGGGGAAACAAAAGTATTTGCCGGGATGGTGGGAGGGGAGGAAGCATGAGGAGCAAAAGGAGGAGTCCGAATGGTAGCCTTGGGCAGTGGTAGGGCAGGCAGGGCAGGGGAGTGGTCTGCCACACATGGAAGAGGGTGCTGGTGTGGAGTCAGATCAAAAGGGAAGGGTGGTTGTTCCCGAGAGATGTGAAAGAAGTGGTTCGGGCAGCAGCATGCAGTGTGCGTTTCAAGAGTGTTGCTCTGAGGAGATGAGTCTTCGGGGCAAAGGTGTGACCTAGAGCCTGAAGGCGTGATGGAGCTTTAGCAGAGGAAGCTGGTCACCCACTTGCATGAAAAGAGGAATGTGGGGCAGTATCAGGGAGCAACAGTATGGACGGGAGATCAAGCCTGTGATTAATATCTAAAGAAGGCAGTAGGGGATCTTGCATGGGAGAACACTCGCTGTGGAAGTAATGGTAGGACTGCAGAGTAAACAGGGCACAGAGGTGGTTTTTTTTATAAGGATCAAAACTGTAGCTGTGTCCTGGGCTCAACATGGAGGAACCGGA
>NW_010398620.1:0-15480 GCF_000710305.1 Buceros rhinoceros silvestris
CAGAGACCTGCCAGCGGTTGTTCTGAACTAACGTCATTCTGGGGGGTTGTCCTTATCTTTCGAGTTGACATTGCTGTGTTACAGAGTAGTTACGGTCGGAAGGATCTTCTGGAGGTTACCTAGTCCCACCCACTTCCTCCAAGGAGGCGTGTCTAATGACCTGTTTAATTGGAAATGTGTTTGAGCCCCATCTAAGGGTGTCGTTTTTCTTTTTTAGGAAATGAAATGCTTAATGAAAACTTTCTCATTATTTATAGTGCATGGCACACCACCAGACCGCTGCATACTACTCAGCAGTCTTCGGCTCCTTTGCCACCTCTGCCTGAGAAAGGAGGAGAAGTACGTTATGGTCTGATCCCTGAGGAGTTTTTCAAGTTTCTTTATCCTAAAACAGGAGTTACAGGTGAATATATACTTTTAAAAAAAAAAAAAACCTGTGTGTTTAGTTATGCATATTCAGATCTGTCCACTACTTCTGGTTGCTGAAAAAGTAAAATATTAGGGAAGATTGTTTTTTCCATATGCAGAAGGAGGTTGTGAAGGATGAGTCCTGGCTGTAAAGCTGGGCACCTGTGCTTTACATATAGGCTAAAAGACTGTCACGAGCTGGGTCTTGCAGGAAGATTTATTTACCTGCTGACCCTCATAACCTTTAATCAGAAATTTTTGCCTGTTTCTGAACAAGCACAAGTGGTAGGACTCATGCAAGTCTTTTCCGCCACGTTTGTGGTTTTTGTCATGGTAATTGAGAGCACTTCCTGATCTTGTAAGCCTTAAACCAGCTGCCCCTTGGATGCTTGACTGTAGTGAGCCTCTTTGTGCTTCGTGCAGATAATGCTGCTGTGTTTTTTCTTCAGGGCCTTACATGTTGGGGACTGGCCTCCTGCTTTATCTGCTGTCCAAGGAGATCTATGTGATTAACCATGAGACGGTAGCGGCTGGCTGCATCTTAACAATCATCATCTATGGTGTGAAAAAATACGGGCCTGCTGTGGCAGCTTTTGCTGACAAGCTTAATGAGGTAACAAAAGAAATCATAATCTAACTCTGTAACTGTTACCTGTTTAAATACTTAAAAGAATTCCATGTCCAGGCTGGCAGAAAAATCGAGTCTAGTATCTTCAGTATGCGGCTTAATTAAGGTGTGTTTTAGATCTTGTGTTGGTATTGGTACATAAATCTCCAAAAATAAAACATTTCGTACCAGCACAAATGGTTTTGTTGAAAGCACGATTGTTTGTGAACCCCAATTCTTCTGTCTTGCCGTCATTTAACCTCCACCCTGGCACAGTCTGGTTTATGCAGAGGTTTCTCAAACCATAATGCAGAATTTTGGAACTAATTACAGATCGCTTGTTTTCCTTGCGTTGTACTTTCATTCTGAAGTGCGTTTTTTGTTTCTTCTTCCAGGAGAAAGTTGCTCAAGCTTTAGCTGTGAAAAACGAGGCTATTAAAGACCTCGAGACCGCCATTGAACAGGAGAAGAAGGAGCAGTGGCGGGTCGAAGGCCGCAGTTACCTCTTCGATGCGAAGCGGGTACGCAGCTCCAGCTCCGCAGTTCACAGAGTCTTCCCACCTTGAATTAGTGTTTAATTGAAGTAAATTTAAAAAGTAGCTGACAATTTGTTCTCAGTGTGCTGCAGACAGGACCGGTTCCACCTTCTGCTACAGGACACGTTCTGCTGCCGTTTTTAATCTTGCCAAGCATTAACCCTTTGATTTCATCTTCTGTGTCTAGAACAATATTGCAATGATGCTGGAAACTAATTACCGAGAAAGATTAATGATGGTGTACAATGAAGTGAAGAAGAGGCTGGACTATCAGGTGGCCATGCAGAACTTAAAGCGTCAGAAAGAACAAGATCATATGATTCAGTGGGTGGAGAAAAATGTTGTGCAGAGCATCACACCTCAGCAGGTACTTGTCTTCATCTGAGGAACATTTTAGTCTGTACAAACACTGGCTGTCCAGTGCTTCTGGCTGAAGCCTGAAGATGATGCATTGTCCTTGGGTGAGTCCCAGACATGGCTGAAACACGTTCCTGCTGCAGAGCGAGAGCCAGTAAGCCCAGTGACTGGGTACCAAGTGCCCGTGTTGCTGGTGACGGACGCTGGAGTCACGCGCGGTGGTTGTCGTTGCACAGAGATAAGCTTGTGGTAAGGGGTGGGGAACTTGCAGGGCAGGGACCTCGCTTGTGCAGTTCTGTTTGTGACCATGGCAGCCTGAGCAGTGCAGGTGGGCTCTAGACGTTCGTTTAAGGAGGAAGCTGAGAACAGTAAGACACGTTCCTCTCACCGCTGCACGTAGCTGCCTCAGTGCGGGTCATCGCTTGGATTTGAATCCCAGACTTCATGAGCTGTAATCAAATCCCTCTTAACTGTAACTCATGGGTGTAAAAAGGGGTTTCTAAAAAGCATTAGAACACGTTTTGTTTGTGTGAATGCCTTCCCCAAGGCCTTTCTGCTGACGGTGGTTTCCCTGTCTCTTGCAGCAGAAGGAGAGCGTGGCAAAGTGCATCGTGGACCTGAAGGCCTTGTCGAAGAGCGCGCAGGCCACAGTATAGCCGGGGCTGGTGCTGCCGACTGTCTCGCTGTGGGAAACAGTGTGATTCTAAAATACCATTAAACCAACCAACCAACCAACCAACCACTCTGCTGTCTTTCACTTGCAGTACAATACGATTTTGCCCTTTTTGTGTTTGAAGTAGCTGGATTGATCACATAAACCCCCACGGTTCGTTTGTAGCGGGGGGTCAGTGGCAGCCGCAGTGCGTGCGACGCTGTTTGGCTCCATGTTTGGTGATGAACACTCCTGAGACACAACTCCACAGGGAACCCTCCCGGTGCCAATACAGGGGTCGGGTTTTGGTTTAGCGTTCTGTGTGATGACGACTGTGATTGTAAACGCGTTCTGGAATCAAAGTGAGCACAATGCTCCAGTGGTGTCCAGTACAGGTGGCACTGGGAATGAGCCTCCTTGTTTGACAAATTAACTAAAAAACCCCTCTCTTACCAAAGCTCTAAATGGTGACGAGAGCATCTTCCTCTTCTGTGGAGAAGAGGATGTGGCTGGCAGGAAATGTCTCAAAAGCTGCCGGAAAACTTGGCTTCAGTTGAACTCGCCAGTATAAGGTTTAAAGCTGTGAAATGGTTAAGTTTGTTCTACAGGGTGAGGGTTTCTGGAGTTTCATAGGAAAAAGTTGTTTTTCTGTCTTTGTGTAACAAGGAAAACAGTTTTGTGTGTCGTATGGTAATACACAGTGTAAGCTTTTCGTGTTACAGGAAACTTGGAGGGGTTTTGTAACATGCCAGATGTCCCAGCGGGGCTGCCCGGGGGTACCCTGTTGGTCTGGGAAGGTGCTTTAGTTAATGAGCAGAGCCAGCTGTGCTTACCTGTCTCTTACCTGGACTGGGGTTACAGTAGGGTTTAGTGCAGTTAGTAAAATGGTTTTCTGCACTTCATACAACAGCTGAACAAAAAAAGGTGTTCTTCAGAGGCGAGAACCTTCTCCTAACTTCACCTGAAATGGGCCTTTTTTCTGACCAGCAGTTCCTGAGAATGCAGGTGTGTGTCAGTTTCCTTTTTCTAATAAAAAAAAAAAGGGTGAGGTTGCTCAACTTCCCCTTTTGTGTAACCCCACATTTGAATGACACTTGGGCTCAAACTAGTGGGACACGGGTTCTTCTCACAAAGCGAGTGCTCGAACTGCTGTGCAAACGCTTCTGGAGCTTCCTACCAGCAGAAGGGGACAGCAGAGGTGAGATGTCACTGTTTTTATTGCCGCAAACAAGATGCACTTTTGGGAAGTGGGGAGGTTGGACTCCCCGAGCGTGGGAAGTGGTGGGGGTGTGGCAGGAGAAGATGGCGGTGCTGGGTTTGCTGGTGTTGGCAAAGCTCTCCTGGTGCTCTCCAGGTGCTGTGTGCAAACTATGCGCGGGGTTTTGTAGCCTAGTGTTGCCTGGTCCTTAAGATTCCACCCCCGAGTTTGAGAAGAAGGTTACTGTTCCTGCACTGGTGGGAAAATGTGACTTGAGGAAGAAGAACTCAAAAGGGGTGTTTTTTCAAAGCTGCTTTTGATGGTCCAAACGTTCCTGATGTTCGCTCAGTTCAAGCTGCTGCGAAAATGCGGGTGCGTCTTGAGTCCTTGAATGTGCTCCATCCCTTTCAAAGGCGACAGAACCTTCCTCATGGGGAACACGCACGAGGGTGTGCGGGAGCAAGGCCGTGGGAGGTAGGATTTGTGCTGGGCGATTGCCAGGGTTGCTGCTCTGGCTTTGTGCAAGTTTGTGTAAAATGTCTGAAAAATTAACAAAAAGTAAAAGTCCATGAGTTAGAGGGTGACAGGTTTGGCTTGCACTAGTGTGTCTGTGTATTAATACTTATAACCTTTTCCCCCTCTTTTTAGCTTCTCTTACTGCTCATTAGCATTTGGAGAGAATGGGAAGTAAGTCCTCAAAAGCAAAGCCAGGTATTTTTCCTCTTGAAGGTATTTTTTTAGGGGCACTATTGACTTTCCTTACACTGCGGCATGGCTGCCACGGGCTACGGCGGGGCGGTGGTAACATGCATAATTAAATCTGTCTGGTAGTTCCCCTTATAACACTTTTCTGGTAGAGAAATGTGCTATGTACAGTAACACTTCCTTGAGCGGGCACGTGCCTCTACGTCATTCTGGTTGTAATATTACTGGAGAAATTTACGGTTTAAAACCAGGTTTTCATATTTTTTTTTCCCTGTTCACTTCCAGTTTCTCCAGAACCCATTTCCACTACCACCACTGTGCCCACCACTGTGCCCACCACTGTGCCCAGCACTGGGCACAACACTGTTTTTTTTTCCCTGTTCACTTCCAGTTTCTCCAGAACCCATTTCCACTACCACCACTGTGCCCACCACTGTGCCCACCACTGTGCCCAGCACTGTGCCCACCACTGTGCCCAGCACTGTGCCCAGCACTGTGCCCACCGCTGTGCCCACCACTGTGGCTGACTGGAGAGATTCAGAAGGCAAATGCTGGATTGATAAGTAAATGCTCCACCTCTATTTCCTGACTTCAAACTGCTTTCCCCTGCGAGGGAGGGGTTACCTGGGATGCATATGTGTCTGGGGTTGTAAAAGGATGCTGGGAATTTCCTAGTCTGGGCACTGGATGTTTAATTCGTAGCAATGCTTAGTGCAGACACTGACCTTTTAACCTCACGGGGTTGGGATAAACGACGTCTTACACCTCACCGAGTGTGGTGAACGTCAGCACTACTGATCCTCCAACACCCCTGTTTGGACTGGGGACTCTGACCCCATTTGCTGTCTATCGACAGACATGAAATACTCCACATACTGCTGGCCTTGATCTCTGGCATCCTGTTGACTGTTCTGGTGTTTGCCATCATCTGCCTCTTCAGAAAAAGTAAGTGGTGCAGGCGAGGGAATGTTGGCAGCATGAGGAGCAGAGCTGTGCTCAGCACCTTGTGCTGCACAGTGTGACACGGACAGTGCTGCATCCCCGAGCTCACCCGGTGCATCTGGCAGCACCAGGGGCTCAAAGTCCCTTCTACAGATTATGTCTCCCTTGAGTAATTAGTGGGTTGATGAACAGGTCGTTCCTGGCAGTAACTCCTCACCAATCAGCCCAGGGGCCGTTTTCACAGGAGAATTAACTTCAGCACCGATGAGTTCTGGTGGTCCTTTTGGGGTTTCTCTGTCCTAACGCTGGCCCTGCAGAGTTCTCGCCACGCTGTCTTACCCCTTGCTGTCACCCTGGCCACTTCCAGTGGGTGGGCAGGGACTTGGGCCCTTCCTGCTTGGGCTATGAACTGCTTGCTTTGCAGTGAAGGTCTGTGACAGATTTTACAAGCTGCGTCTAAGCCACGTCTGGTGCTGCTGTCACCTCACTCCTGAGCCTCTCTGGCACAGCTGTCTCCTGGCACGGTGCAGAGAGCGAGCCCGGTGTCCCTCTCCTTCCAGAGTGTAAGAGATCCCACCAAAACTCACAAGAGCAAGCTTCTCCCCAGACAGTGGATGAGGAATCTGCAAAGAACATCCAGGTGAAGGTCACGACTATTATTTCTAGTATTTTATGCAGCGACTCCAGTCTCTTGATAGAATGTACCTACTTTGGGGAGGGTCAGGGAAGAGGCTGGAGTGTTGTCAGCAGTTCTCCTGACTGAGGAGCAGCACTTTTCTTTTGTGCAGCCAAGGCTTCAGCCTGGGTTCACGGTTGTCCAGGGAATTACCTGAGAAGGTACCTGGACAGCAGGAGGAAAGATCTTCCTCTGTCCTGCCCAGGTTCAGATGCCATCCTGGCCTCGGGGCTTGAGGATTCTGGGGCTTCACTCAACCACGGAGCAGGCACGTTAGGGGGAAATCTTTCCAAGGGACAGGCGTTTCTGTGGTTTTGAGTCTTTGGAAGCCCCTTGGGCAGAGTTGTCTTGCGATCCTGGGCTGGACTAACAGCTGGTTGAATCCAGCAGGCTGGACTAACTGGTCAGATCCAGCATAGGCGGATCTGATGTCACCTATGCAGGGACAGCCTGTGACGGCTGATGGTGTGTGGCACTGAGGACCATGAACAGTGAGAAGCTCATGCTGAGCTGTGACGCTTCCACGCTCTCTAATGTTTGCGGCTTCTTTCACATCCCCAGCATGAGGTTGCCTACACCACTGTGGTCTTCCAGCGGGGCCGAACACCGGTGGCTGTGTGATGATGAAGTTCCTACTGACATGGAGAAGATACTTGTACTTTCTGAAGCAGGTGCTACCAGCAGGTTTTCTCAGGGCCTATAGTGCTCTCAGAAATGCTGGTACTGCTGTGGGTAGCGGCAGCTCATTTCATACTTACAAAGGAAAACTGATGCCTGCTGTTCCAAACTGCTTTTTAAATCATATTTTCTCATCTGTAGAAATCTCACTGCGCTTGTGAAGTTTCCCCTTGGGTGTTTGCTATTGCTCTGAACTCCCAAAGACAATTGAAAACTGGAAACACTACTCTGCACCTATTCCTGTCTGTGGCTGTATGGTTCCCCCCTCTGTCCCTGACTGCAGCATTTTCTTGGTTCTCGATTGCCAAGTGCTCTGATTAGGTACTTCCTGCTTGTTGAAGTTGTGATAATGAAATATTTGTATGCAAATGTCTGATTCCTGTTTGGGTCACATAAAAGAAATGCACAATCACAGTGTGACAGAGTTTCTGGAAACGTCCATTCATGAGTTATCACCCACAGTGTTCTAAATATCTTGTGAAGAGTTAAACGCCCCCTTTTCATAAACCGGGGAGTAAGTTACCACGAGGGACTGACTCCTCGCAGCCACAGAGAAGCTCTTCTGTGCATTCCTATGCCCACAGAATGGTTTGTGGTCCAGGTACAGTGATCTCCCCCTGCCTGACCCTTCTGCAAGGCTGGATGGATCGGAGTGAAGTTTCCTGCCACCTCAGCCCTCGGTCACCAGAGAGTGCCAGATTCTTGCAGGTATTTCTCTCATCCAAACATGCAGATGTTTGTGTGCGTGCAATTGTAAACACCTCTGGAGGAGTCTCCTGGGCAGGACGAGGGTCCTACAGCCTCCTGTGCGCTGAAGCAGCGAGTCTGGCGTGGGCAGGTCCAGAGCGGGGAGGGTGGATGTGCCGCCGGATGGCAGCAGGCAGCCGCGGACGGCG
The DNA here is from genome assembly GCF_000710305.1 of Buceros rhinoceros silvestris. Classification (NCBI taxonomy): domain Eukaryota; kingdom Metazoa; phylum Chordata; class Aves; order Bucerotiformes; family Bucerotidae; genus Buceros; species Buceros rhinoceros. Next base: position 7,656 of record NW_010398620.1, read on the forward strand.
CCGGGTTTGGCTCCCCATAGACGCGGTGGTTTGGAGCCTCTCCAGGAAGCACGGAGCAGCGTCTCCACCTCTGCCAGCGCGGCTGGGGTGTCCTGCCTTGTGACTGCAGAGGCTGGTGGGAGGCCAGGAGCTGCTGAAAAGCAGGTGCACAAACGCCAGGCGTTCTGCATCCAGCCTGTGAGGCGTTGTGATGGGGCTGCCCGTGGGCCAGGAGGAGAATTCGTGCTCTTCGGTTTTGCCCCCATCTCAGTCACAGCAGTTCCTTCCAGTGCTATTTAATAGAGCAAATATCCTATCACTCCCCAAAGCGGGCAGCTGCTGAGGGGTTCACAAGGGATGACTGTGGTTGGTGTACAGTTTTCTTTTAAATACTATCATGGTTACTCTGCTGACTGAGAAATAAGAGGGTCTGAAAATTCACCTGGCTTGCACAAATGCCAACGCTGCTGCCTTCCTCTGTCAGGCAGTGCTAGGTCCTGGATTAGAAGTGCAAGATAAGGTGTTTTCCCCCAGCCCAGCTGTGATGCGGGGTTTTTCACTTTGATGTTGCCTAACCGTGAATTGTACTGAGACAGCACAACCCTTTCTTGTACTTTGTGAAATGCTGCCAGCCGCAGCGCAGCACTTTGTGTGCCGGCCTAGCGAGCTGTGAGTGGGCCAGCCCTTGGAGATGGAAGTGACAGAGAACCTCCCTTTGTTATGTGGCCGCTAACAAGTCCCGGACCCTCCCAGAGCATCACTTCTCTCTCCCTTTCTCATGCCAAGAGCTCTGCGTAATCATACACAGCTTTTAGTGGTGGCCATCAGGCAACTCTTTGTTTTATAGACAGATTGAGGAATCTGGGACAACTGCATCTGCTGGTCAGACCGGAGGAGGGGTTGTGTGTCCTGTGTCACTGTTCCGGCTCTCCCATCTTCTCTGTTTCAGTAGGTTTCTGCTGGAGGTGTTTGTACTTGTAGTCTCCCTAAAGACAGTCTTTTACAGCATGAATTTGCAAGGAATTTGTCTGGGTATGGGAAAGTCCAATACAAATTGTCCAGCCCTGGGAGGTGGGTGGAAGTCTCTCATGGCTTACACAGTGCTTTGAAGGATGCCTGGACAGTCAAGGCCTATGATATTCTCTGGCATTTGGAGCTGACATCTGGCTGCGATGTTGAAAGGGTGGATTATTAGTGCTATGGCGATGGTGTCGACGTGACTGTCAGGCTGCATTTCCCTCAGCCAGCATGGAGTCAGCTCTGGCAGGAGAGCCAACCCTTTGCTCTCCCTGGGTGATAACTGTGTACACGCGAACTCCTGGGAAGTGCCTTCACCCATCGTCACATTCAGTTTAAGCTTTATTCAGCCTGGCTGGTCTCTGCCTGGGGCTGAACGCCGCAGCTACCTCCGGAGAAACTGCTGGCGGTGAGAGGCAGGGACTGAGACCCACAGGAACATTTTCCAGCTGTCCCCACCACTGGCAGAAGCCCTTGGCAAACCCTCTCCCTCCAGTGAATAATTCTCTGCTGCTTAGGTGGGACCTGTTTTTCTGCTGGACGCCATCGGCTCTACCAACCAATGAGAGACCATGCAGCGACATTCTGCTGTGCTTACGCAGGGACTTCCTCTGCTGGCCCGTTTATTATTAGAGCTGCTCTGCGTAACAGGGCAGAGCTTTGGCCTGTGGCAGAGCTTACATCAGACAATAAATGGAGATGTCTGATCTCAGCTAAAGGAGCACATGGCAGCGCTTCCCAAGGTAAATAACAGAGTGATGCGCTCTCTTTTCGGCTTTTTCTAGACCACTGCCATTATTTAAGTACTGGGGGAAAAAAAGCTCGGCCTTCAGTGACCTGTTTTCAGCTTGACTCACGTTCCCTGAAAGCCAGGCTGCGTGAGCTGTGGTGTAAGGCTTGCTGCAGTTTGTGCTGTCCTAGTCAGGATTAAAACAGCGTGGAGATCTCCTTCAGGTGGCTTTTCGATTGTCATGGGAGACGATCTGGCTGAATTAATGCAATATCCATCTAATATTTACTATTAGTCACTAAATGTGACGGCACTGACTGCAGCACAAGTCAGCCAGACTCCATTTTAGTCTCAGTTGACCAAGGGTGTAAGAGCAGTCAGGGAGGACCTGCCTGGTCTGCCAGCCGCTGTGTTCCCAACAGCAGCAGACGCATTACCCAGTTGTTCAGGGACACAACCAACACTTATGGACAAAACCAACCCTGGACAAATACTCTCTTAAGCATTTCTTCTGTATTGGGAAACAATTTAATACAAAGACATAGATAGACAGACGTTTACACACTGTTGGAGCAGTTGGATCTGTAACAGGTTGCTGCAAAAAGAGCATCAGTTCTTCACGGGTACAGAGACTTGCGGTGAAGTACACTTAAATTGGGTGTTGGGAAAAGAGGGAGGATGAAGTGTGGGAATGTGCTGTGCAGGAGGAACCCCAACATGCAGGGGTTTTAGTAACAAATTAGGAAAATGCTGTCTACCAGATAACGCCAAGAAACAGGAACTGGAAGGTCCTGGTCAATGAAGATGCTTGCCTGGAGAATCTGGGCTTGGTACAGCAGCCACTGAGGAGAATTCTCTGGGGTACAGTAATGCAGAAGATCATAAATGATCCTTTTGGGCTTGATGTCAAACGTGCCTCAGGTTGAGGAAGAGGAGCTTGTCCTTATCATTGAGCAGTTTGTGCCAGAGCAGGAGTAGCTGAAGCAGAACACGCCTTTTCCCGGGAATATCATAGCAAAGTGGTTTATCAACGGCCCGGTGAGTACTGGCCAGTGAACTTTCCTTCTTGTTTTATGACCTTTGGTCTGTTGTTTGCTCTGTGAGAACTGGGTCTGGTTTTTTGCACAGGAGGTAGGTCCTTAAAATTAAAAGGTAGGTGGTTTTGAACTTCTTTATCTTGCACGCATAGACAATGGGGTTCATGGCAGAATTGGCATGGGACAGCAGGATGGCCAAGTACATCAGGAGCGGGGGTGTCTGACACTCGGGGTAAAAATAGCAAACGCAGTTTATAACGCACAGAGGCAACCAGGATACTGCAAACAGGACGAGAACAAGTGCGAGAGATTGGGCTGTCTTCAACTCCTGTCCATAAAACGCTCCTGCCCCTCTCGCACTGGTTGCACCTTGATTTAATTTTGTCCGGATGATGTAAATGATTTCAGCATACAGAGCACACATGATGAGCAGAGGGAAAAGGATCCACGTGAGGATGACAAAAAACACCATGTAATCCATCCTCATCACGGAGGTGAATTGACAGGTCAGAAAGTCAGAGTTTCCCAGTCCTGACTTGTTCCATCCGAACATGGGGACTAATCCCACCAGCAGGGACACGGACCAGCACAAACCCAGCGCCTGCCAAATTCTTCTCTCTGTGGTGATTATTTTATATCTGTTGGGGAAGAAAACCCAGGTCGTGTTGAACAGAAGAGTTTAAAAGAGTTAAGGATGGCTTAAAGAACTTGCATTTCAAATAGTAAAGGTTAGTTGTCACAAAATGCAGCATTAACATTTTGGGGGGAGGTGGAGGGTGGGGACACACGACACACCAAACCGTATTTTGAGACAAACCCTGACTCATTATTTCTAGCAGTTACTTTGCAGCACCCATAAGAAGAACTGTTCTGAACTTCTTTTTATAACTGGCTGTTTTTCAGCTATTTTGTCTCTTGTTTCATTTTAATCTTAGTGTTCCTCTTGCTTAAAAATTGCTTTTCTGTTTGCAGTCCCATCGTATTTCTCAGCTTCCTTGTGTGTACCTGACTCTTTACATTTGGTTTATGCCACTCGTAGGACCAAACTGTTCTTTCACACTTTAATTCTATAGGTCTTCCTCCCCAAAAATGGGACTTCTTTTATGCCTTAGGCTAGGCTTTGCATTTCTAGCTTACAGACTTCTCCATTCCAATATAAAAAGTGAAGGACTTCTGAAATTGGTCCTTAATAAGTCTGGTTTTTCTTTGGTGCTTTCAGCTCTAAACATTAAAAGAGTTTTAATTAAGAGTAGCTTCAGAAACCCAAAGAAACCTGCAGTGCTCTCAACATCCTCTGCTGTTAACAGAACAGCTGAAGAAGTCGAGTGTCTGACCACAGACTCATCCTGTGGGCACATTCTGGTCAGCCATAACACTGATATTAGCCCCAAAACACCCCCGGGCTCTGTCCGTGCTGCGTTAGCTGCAGGGAGCAGTTCCTGCTCTAGAGAGCTCGATTTGGGTGGGCTTTTCAGCACAGGTCCTTTCTCCGTGTGCAGGTGTGCATCTGGAGTAAAGGGCCTGGGTAAGGAGGAGAGAGGCGGTGGCACCCGTGGGGCAGAGCCTGGCCATGGGAAAGCTGGGGTGAGTGGAGGGGCCCGTGGTGGTCCAGCGCTCACCTGGTTGGCAGCTTCACTCGCAGGTACGTGTCGATGGCGATGGCCAGGAGGGTGAGGATGGATGCGCTGGTGAAAACCACCATCAGGCAGCACATAAACAGGCAGGTGTAGAAGTGGATGCTGATGCCCAGGCTCACCACGATGGCCAGAGGTACAACAACGATCCCCACTGCCATATCAGCCAGCGCCAGGGAAACAATGAAGTACAGAGTCGTGTTCTGAAATGAGGAGTTCAGCTTCACCACCCAGATGACAAGGATGTTACCCAAAGTGGCAAACAAAGCGACCAAGCCCTCGGTGCTGATGTAAACCCAGTGCAGGGTGCTCAGCGCCAGGCTGTCGTTTGGCATGGTGAGCTGCTGGAGATGCTCCTGCCCTGGCTTGAGCTGCAGCGGGGAGCATGGGCGTCAATGACCCTGTGTGGGACTCACCCTCAGCGTCTGGTGCTCAGTTGTTCCAGCAACTTTCCGATGTGCAGACCTCTTCTGATCAGCAAATCAGCTGTTGCCTTTCCACAGAGCTGTGAATACCTCAGCACCCAGGAAACATTCTCCTCTGGACACACCTGAAGCTCACACCGTCCCTTCGACAGCCTTGTATCAGTACAGTACTTTGGAAAGCTGTTCTGAAGGAAAGCAATGGAAAAGCTTCCCCAAGGCTGCTTACCAGCAACCTGCAAACAAAAACTGTCACTGCTTCCTCTGCTAAGGCAGAGAGGAGGGAGAACCGTGACCAGAGTTGTACACGGAGCTGCCCCGTATCAATGTAGATAATCGCTCTGCAGAAAAAGGCAGCTCAGGGTTAGCTGGGTGTTTTGCTGACTTCTGATGCTTTATTTAAGTCAGGGTTTACCATTTCAGTCAAGGCCCTGAGGTGGCCAAAAAATGCACTTTACTCGGACCTTCCTCAGTCTGACAAGAGCACTTGTAATGCAGGTGCTGTTGTCAGTGAGAGCCCTCATTTCTGCTGGAACTCGGCGAGACGGCCAACCAAGTCCTGCTCCGAGTGGCATCATTTCCTCTGCCTTGTTCATGGAAGACAGAGACACCGAGGGAGAGGTGTGGGCCGTGATGGGAACTAGCAGGGTGAGGGTGTGAAAGCTGCAATTTGCTTGCTGCGGGTGAGCCCCGCACTTGCTTCTCAACGTGGGTCTGCAGTGAAACCTGCTCTCATTTCACCAGAAACTGGGAGCTGGTGTCAGCCTGCCAGTCACAGAGTGACCCAACTCTTGGGCACAGGGAACCGCACCATCTCCAGGAATGAGCAAATAGCGAGTAACTGATGCGGTGGCTGGTGCCACGTTAGTGTAATGAAACCTCACGCAGACATGGGTGGTATTCGGTTCCCGGTCACCGAGTCCTCCATCTCTTCCACCCAAATTTCTGGCTAAAGTGAAGATGGGGAAGTGAAACCAGCCCCAGGAGGATCAGAGCCAGAAATAAATGAGCCTTCTTTATTCTCTGCTGTCAAGAGTTGGACAAATTCCGCTTCCTTGGAATCGATGTAAGTGCTTCTTGCTCCTCGATGGGAGGGCGCTTTGGTAGGATTGTTGCTGGGAACACAATGAGCTGTCTGTAGACAGTCCCAGTCTGCAACTGGCCTTTGTCGTGCTGGTTTTCTAATGAAGTCTGACATGGGCTATCTGTGGGTGCAGGAGAGAACGCCCAGGAGAGCCCCGAGAAGGTCCCAGCTGGGCTTGGGTGCGCTGCGTGAGTTACTGCTCTGGGAAGTACCCGGGAGGGAGCAGACAGCCGGCACTCTGCAGCTTTGAGCAGACAAGGGAAATGTCTGTGTCCTGGCTGCCAGCCACGCTTGGGCAAGAGCACTCCCCGCTTCCTGTGCTTGCTGTGCATCTCCTCTCTCGACCTCTGCTGCCAGCTTCCTTTTTCTGTCATCTGCTGCTGTGGCTGCAGCCAGGCGCCTCTCTCAGACAACAACTGCAGAGCTGAGTTACAGGGGCTGTGACAGGGCCCTGCTCCCTCTGAGCTGCATTTTGTAACTTCTGCTCCTCCTGCACCATCCTGCAGCCCCTGATGTTCCTGCGCATCCTCCTGCCTGATACCAGATCATACACGAACCCCATCATCTGCGCCTTCACAATACAGAAGTTCAAAGAAATACGCTTTCACTGAGGACTTACAGCTCGCCCCAGAAGCTGGAGTCGGTTCTTTCTAGCGCAGAGCATGCAGCAGAGCTGGGAGTGAGCACCGTCTGAGCCGTGTCCCGCTCGTCAGTCTGTCCGGGCTGGGTACAACTGTCACAGCGTGGGAATGATGCGAGTGGTGGGGGGGGTGGAAATGGCACAGATGCCAAGATGTATTTCTCAGGTCACGAGTTCTGGGGCAGCAATTGCATGTGTGTTTCTGTGTCCAGCTAATCAAGCTCTGGGCAGTGTGATGCTGGCTTCAGGCTCCCGGCTAACTCCCAAAACGCAGGAACTCCTTTGCATTTCTGTGGCAAAAGGTGTGAGGGGTCTGGAACCAAGTGGCCGCTCGGCAGGGGAGTGCTTGATGCAGGAGCAAAGTTGATGTTGCTCCTGTTTACGGCTGGTTGCTCTGTCAATAAAAGGGTTGCTGTGCTCGCGGGGGGGCAGTGGCACCCGGCAGCCCCAGCTGCCACCCACCCGTTGCTCCTGTTTACGGCTGTTTGCTCTGTCAATAAAAGTGTTGCTGTGCTCGCGGGAGGGCAGTGGCACCCGGCAGCCCCAGCTGCCACCTCCCAGGTCCCCACGGCTCGGGGTCCCAGCTGGTGCCCTGACAAGATACAGGGTCTTTGGCACTTGGCACTAGCTCTGCTGCTGCTAACAGCTCTTCCTTGAAGAGTATTGCCTTTGTCTTTTCAGCTCTGTTCAAGGGAAGTGTTTCTCGAATTGGTGCAGCTACAAAGCAGTGCTCTGGCACGTGGCCACAGAAGGACCCTCTCCACAAACGCGAACATACTGTAGGATGTAACAAGAAGCCAGACCCTGGCAGTCAGGTTTCTGGCTGCACGAGTTGCAGCACAGCAAAATGCCGTTAGGATGCCCCAGCTGCTGCCAGGAGGTGCCTTATGGCCCCAAACCTCGAAGTGCTCCATGGGGCAGCAGCACCCACTTGTGGAAAGGTGCTTTGGAACAGGAGGAAAATGAGCTGCCTCTCTGCAAGGCTTTGTTTGCACCAGCCCTTAAAATTTCGTAACACCACATTGTCCCACAGCTTTTTCTTAGAGGGCAGGTGCTTTCCCATGGGGACACTGTAAAAGGTGTCCCCTATGCTGCTGGTCCTACCAAGGCACAGGCTGCTGAGTTTCTTTCTGTCTGTGCTCTTAGCAGCTGTGACCTGGGATGGGAAACCTGCTGCTGAGCAGAGGGAGGGGGTCTTGCTTCAGACCAGGCTGTAGGTGAGCTGAGAAATGCTTCATCGGTTCATTTCATGACCTGCAGGCCTGGCTGCTGCTGCAGCCGC
>NW_010398620.1:15620-18971 GCF_000710305.1 Buceros rhinoceros silvestris
TCCTGTGAGAGGAGGGGACATCGTCTTGCCCACAGGTATGTGACTATTCCCTGCACTTGCTGCCCCAGCTCCACGTGCTTCCAAGGAGACATAAAAGACCCGAAGGGAAAAAACCCGATGCAGCTGAGGGTGATGCCATCGGACCCAGCTGAGCTGCACCTGCCCTGACTGGGGCAGAGTTGAGGTGTTCCCACCCAGCACCCCTCGTTCCACTGGGTTCCTGCCGGAGAAGGCACAAGGTGCACTTGTTTTCTTCAGATGTTTCCTCCACCAGGCAGCATCTGTTTCCTGTCCTCAGTACGAAAGATCTAGCTTGCTGGGCTGCTGTGACTCCTCTGTCACCAAGGGAAGATGAGCCTGTGCCCTTCCGCTGCCTCTGCCCCCACGAGCGCAGCTTCACTCCAGTTCAGGGATGCTCCGGGGGCTGCAGGTGCTGCATCCCTCCTCCCAGCCCTGCATCCTCCTTCCGTGGGCGCTCGGCTGTTCTCCCACTGCCCTCCTTCAGCCCCAGCATCAGGAAACTTGAGCTGGAGGTTTTACAGCTTGCAAAGTGATTAAACACTCCTTTGCACAGAGGAGCCAAATGGGGCTGCAGCGTGGGCCTGGAGAGCATTCTGGTCTGGAAACTAGCTCTGCCTCCCCTTCTCACTATTTGTTTGCAGGCATCCGGCCCCAGAGCCTGGCCGATCAAGCTGGCAGCAGAAGGGACTGTGAGTAAGAAGGGTGAGGCTCGGCTGCATGGGGGTCGAGGATTCATGTTTGCATTCCCCCATGGATCAGGTGGGCATCAGCCATAGAACACAGGCCGAGTGTGGTGGACATCTCAGCAGTCTGCTCCAGACAGGTGGGAGGATGGTGCTGAGGGGGATGATTCAGCCTTCATCAGCCCCTGGGTTACTGGCCGCCCCTGGGAACTTCAGCACGTGCCGCAGCTCAGCCTTCCCCGTGGCTCGGTGCTGTCAGGAGCTCCTGGCTGTGGCTTGATGCTAAGTCCAAGAAGTGCTGGTGTGACCCAGCCCCAGGTGGAGGAAGGAACCAGACCCCTCTTTGTTCTCCACCATCTGTTACTCCCAGTCCTGCTGAGCGGGATCCAGCTGGGTCTCCCATCCCCTGCCCCTGCCTGCCCAGGCGGGGCCCTTGCAGCTGGGGCCACCCTGAATTCCTCACAGCCCAGGAGGAACTCGGCTGTGGATTTAGTGCCATGCAGAGTACCTGGGGGTGAGCGGGCTGCAGCTGGAGCACGTTTGTGAGCCAGCAGCTCAAGGCTTTGGTTTAGATTAGGATTCGAAGGTGTATTTTTAGCTCGTGTTATTTAGCTGATGCGGTGGTGCCCACAGAGCTCTGCGGAGAAAACAGCTCCAGGAGCAGCCCATGCTTGGGGCCGGCTGAGCTTCTGACAGGGGCAGCTCCCGCATGCAGAGCCCAGCTATGTTCTGGTTCGATGGGGTTAAACAGCATTTCAGATCCTGGTCCCCAAGCACTTGATGGATTTGCCAGTTAAAGGTTGGAGTCAGCTTGCTCGGTTCTTGGATGGCTCCAGCGAAAGGCTTCCAGTGATTCCCCCAGGGTCCTCCTACGTCCTGGTGAGATAAGGATCAGGAAGGGAAGGTCTATCTGCGATCTCAGCTGCAGCTCTGAGCACAGATTCCCTTTTCACATTGGGGGTGGAGGGGAGGAGAAGAGATTTGCTAGAAAAAAGTTTGTTTCTAAGTGACACACAGATGCAGAAAAAAAATTCTACAACAATGATCTTATCGGGTGAGTCAACAACAGCAAGAGCCGCCTTCGTTCTGGTGGCGCCGTAAAACACTTGCAGGGAGAAGGCAGCAGCCTCCTCGCAGGCAACCCTGCCTGCACACCCCGCACCGGGCTCGCGTGGTGCCCGGATGCTGCAGCTGGGCCTCGTCGCTTTGAGGTGTCAACGTGCCGCGCACTCATTCCTCTTTCCTTGCTTCTGCTCTTGAGCCAGGAGGTGCAGAGGAGAGTTTTTTCTGGGACTTTAAAATTTAATGTTTGACTCAAAGGGAAGAAAAGCAGCAGCTCATAAACCAAGTGGTGGTGAGTGGCGAGTGCTGTCCTGGCTCTTCCCTGCCTTGAGCAGAAGGGAAAGCGAAGCAGAGAGAGGACGTGAATGTGAAGCAGGGTCACATCTGGTTTAACAGAGAGCAATTGCGGTCTGCTGAATAACGAGCCAGAGTAAGGGTCTGGAGCCCAGCACTAGGGGCCAATGCCATCTCATTGCTTTGTGCCTCAGTTTCCCCATCCATGGAAAGAGGAGGGTCCATCTGGTCTTGACAGAGTGCTCTGTGAGCTGGGAAGGGCTGGATGGGAGCAGTGTCCTTTTGATTCCCTTCTGAAACTTCCCATTTGGCCATCATTTCACCTACCCCTTTGGGTACAGGTGATGTTAAAGAGTGCTGTCAGTATTTCCCACGAGTGGGAAAGTCTGAAGAAAACTCCCCCGGTATGCACAGAGCTTTGCTGAAAGACAAAGTTCACTGTCCTTAGAATCCAGATTTTGTTCCAAAGATGATTTCAACCCTTGTCAAAAGCAAATTGTCAGTGGAGAGTCAGATCCAGAAAACTCTACTCCCCTTCCACGTCCCCAAGCTTTAACTGTGCAGGAAATTTGGGGGTTTCTCCTGGTGGCTCACCACAGGGCTTTGAATGGCTAGGAGAGGTGTGAAGGTGTATCTGCTGCTGGCTGCTCCCCAGTGCTACAGCAGCGCGTGGTCTCGCTCTTGGCTGGTCCTATATGTTGTTTAAAGCAGAGTACTTGGAAAGGGTGTAAAACGACAGACCGGGATGGCCCAGCAGTGGCTGGAGCTGGCAAATGGGGCTGCAAGACCCACTGCTGGAACCACCCCAAACTCTCTCACTGGGTGAGCAGGGAGGTTTCCTGCCGAGTGCGTTTGCCCCTCTCGCGAGCAGGCTGCCGGTTCCCACCCGCAGCCACCCCAGGAGGAGCTTCACTCCTTCTAAGTCCAGGGAGCCAGTAAAGCTGCCCCACAGCAGCAGTCTTCATGTGTGGGGATGGCAACCCTGCCCCGAGAGGGTGCTCGCTGCAGCGGCCGCGCACTCGCCCGGTCCTGCGCCTGGGTGGGGGGAGATGCTGCTCCAGAAGTCAAACCTGTCCTCGGAAAACAACACAAACTGGTTCGATACTCGTGTTCCCTGTGTGGTTTTTCTCAACTGGATTATGTGGCTTTGGATTTCAAACCTCCCGAAACCTGGGAGGGAGTGTGTCTGTTTGCTCTTCTTGCTCGGCTGGTCAGGGAGCTCAGCGCCTGTGTAGGAGGGAGATGGGGCTGTCAAACCAGTACGGCTCGGTGGGTTTGCCTGCCAGACAGC
>NW_010398620.1:19151-19385 GCF_000710305.1 Buceros rhinoceros silvestris
GAGCTCCACTGTCAGGAATGCAGGGACAGGGGCTTGGACACGATAGTTCTGTGCATTTCAGAAATAACTGCATTATAATTGGAGTATTTCACAGTTCCCTTCAGGTGTGGTGCTGGAGGGGGTGAAGCCGCAGTCAGGGCAGAACAACCGCCACAGGACCCCGGTTGATGCCAAATCCACTCACCTGTAGCAGTAGTCAGCCCAGGCACTGACCTTCCCCAGCCTGCAGGAGCG
>NW_010398620.1:19699-19961 GCF_000710305.1 Buceros rhinoceros silvestris
ACCCGCGCCCTCTCTCGGGGCTGCTGGCCCCGCCTCGCCCTGCCCCATTAACACCAGAAGGCTCTTGGAGCTGTGACACAGCACACGGCAGTGGGCTGGTCTTTGTCCCATCACGTCAGGTCATGCCAGGGAAGCCGGGCAGAAGGTGCGGCGCTGTCTTTGCTGTTTGTGCCAGGCTGTTGTCCCAGCAGCTGAGGGCACGTCCTGGGAGCTGCTGCTGCCGCTGTGCACCTACCCCTGGGCCCGACTCCCCCAGCCTCTG
>NW_010398620.1:20120-26671 GCF_000710305.1 Buceros rhinoceros silvestris
GGCTGGGGACAGTCACTGCATCCCCCCCAACCTGCAGGGCTCTCTCATTCTCAGCTGGCGCCTCGCCCAGGCCTGGAAAAGCCCTGGTAATGCCGCATCAAAGTGTTTGCCGCTGTGGCAGGAGCTTCGCCTCATTCTGTGGGGGGTAGGTTTGCAGGAGAGCTGAACCCTCAGTGCGCAGCACACCCTGGCAAACCTGGCAGAAGGGGAGGAAAACTGTGATGGGAACGAGATCTCCTGGTGCTTGTGGCCATCCCAGGTCCCCACAGCAACGCGGCAGAGCTGAACAAGCCCCATCGATCCTGGCGCAGCAGCGACAGTTCAGTGAAGCACGGGGCTGGGCTGGCCGCCCCGTCTCCCTGCCTCTCCCGCAGCCCAGCCGAGGGCCGTCCCTGCCCAGTCTCCTGTAAATGGGAATGTCTCCATGTTCCCCTGAGCCTACCTGGCATGGTGACAGCCCTTTATTGTGCAGAACAAACAGGACTGAGAGGGTTCCTTCTGCTCTTTCAAGTGTCCTTGCAGCCTTGGGAACTGCAGCTTTGGGGAATGTTCTGTTCCCAGAGGTGCTGCTCCTGGCGACTTGTACAGAGGTACAGGGATGTCTCCCAGCAAGCGGTGGCAGCTTTGAGGTTCGCCTCCCGTGTTACACCGAGGGAATTGCCTCTCTGCTTCTCTGCAAAAGCCTTTCGTGCAATTACCAGGCTCCTGGCCGGTGGCAGCAGGGTCCTACCCGAGCACAGAGCCTGCCACTCACCCACCACCTCCGAGCGAGGGCTCTTCTGCACAGCACAGAACCTTCTGTCCTTGTTCTTCATTCGAGATTGTTTTAAAAACCCATGAAAACAGCATAAAATAAATCACGTGGAGATGAAAGGGAGTTTGAGCTGGCAGGAGGCTCTTTGCAGAGGGACTATTTATATGAATTGTCTGGCTGACGTGAGAGAAACCGTTTTGACGTTTTATAAACTCTTCTGCTGATAATTTTGCATCCAAGTATGGCAAAGCTGGGGGAGGCAGATTGAGGTGAAACACCAGAGCCAAGGGCCTGAGCTCTCTTCCCAGCTCTTATTTTTGGCCACCAGTAAATGATGCAACTGCAGCAGACTGCAACGTCCTCTTTCTCTTGAAAGAGAGAGGGCTGAAAGTGCCCTGTGGCTCTTACACCAACCACAATGAATGCGTGTGCCTAATACGAGGTCACTGAATTATTCTTCATTGTGAATGCTTAGCCCCAGCTCAGCCTGCCAGCGTCCCGGGTTAGGTGAGCATGGCCGAGGTGTAGACAGAGACTGCAGCTGGAAAATGCGGGGGATTCGCGGTACTGAACCTGGGGGCTGCAAAACATTTGCTCGCTTTGGCACAACACATGCCTGCCTTCCCTTTTCCTGAGTGAAACCCCAAAATTCAGACCAATGGTCAAAGACGCAGCCTCTTCCATCCCGTGGTAACGAGCAGGCACGGCCTTTTGTTGTCATTTAAAAGGCCGTTATCAGGTTCTGAAACCCTCCAGGACTCCCGTTCTTGGCAGGCCTCGGCCACCCCGTGCCCGGGTCTGTGATGTCCAGAGGTAGAGCAGCGACTCTTTCACAGGCACCCCCTTGCCGTGGGGAAGGAGCTTGCATGCCCTTGTGAGGTTGAGAGCTGTGCTGGTGGTGGCATGTGCCTCCGGTGGGGTCTCCCAGGCCAGACAGGTCTCAGCTGAAGGGTCAGACAAAGTGTGTCCATGGGCAGGATGGGCTCACTAGCCTTCAGGCAACCATCCTAGGAGAAGGACAACTCTGACTCCAAACCCAGGCAGATGGAGCTCCTTTAGCCTTGTAAGGCATCCTTCATCTAAGAGAAGGACACTCTAACCAAACCTACGACCCGAGGACTTCGCTGTCACTGTCCAAGCTCGCTAGGCCCTGGCAGATGAACCTCAGGTGTAAAGGGTGAGGCCAGTTCCGCGCACGCTGCGCCTCACCTAAAAAATCCACCACGCAGGCTTGAAGGGTGCACCCATTGCTTGCAGCGAGCGTGGGGAAAACCCTTCCCAGATCTTCGTTCACGAAGCCAAGCCAAGATGATCAGGTTCTGAATGGCACTGCTGGCTCCTTTGCCCTGGCTGCCTTTCAAGTTAGACAATTATTTTCAGCCTCTACAGACTCTCCGCACACTTGGGCCAGAGTTCATCCTTGGTTCTGCCCTCACCCATGCCCAGTGGTGCCGTGGGCTGGACAGGGACAGTCCCTTCATATCGGGCGGCTGGAGAATAAAATGATCGTGCTGCAGCCTGTGACAATGAGAGATGCTCATCTTCAGCAAAATGTTATTTTTATTATTACTAGTAATAAAACCAACAATGCCTGGTTTCTGCCCCAGGAAAGACCCGTGTAAGGGAGTGGGGCCTTGTGGCTGCACAAACACGGGTGGAGGAGCAGAAGCGTGAGATGTGTGCTGAGCTCAGGCTCTCTCCGGGCAGGGACACAAGCTCAGGGGGCACTCGTGGGGCGCTTGTGGTGCTCTGTGCCTCCTCCGAGCCATGTGGCGCACGGGGCTGGATGCTGCTGGAGTCCCCAAGGGGCTGTGATGAGCATCTGGGGGGGTGAATCAAGTCCCATTACCTGTTTCTCAGCTCACTCCATCCTCTCCTTTGCCCTGATGTTCCCCTTTCCCGAGCCTCCTCCTGCCCTACAGCTGCAGGGAGCCCGGCAGGGTGTCACCCACCTCAGGAACTGGGATCCCTGGGCCAGGACCAGCAGGACTTTGGTGGCCACACAGGTGAAGGCTGTGGGCTCTGAGTGCACCTCACTCCATCCTTCTCCTGCCTCCAGATCTGGCTTCTCACCTGTGGTGTTTTGTGGAGATCTCCCACTGTGGGTGAGTACTTCGGGATGGGGAATATTTCTGTGTAAATTATTTATGACCCATGACTCACTCTCTGACTGGCGATCACGGACTAATTTGTCATTGACAGCTTAACTACTTGTAGGGGGGAGCTTATATTTCTCCTGGATATCTTTTAAGGGCTTTTTTCCTGCCTTTAGTTCTCCAATCAAACCAAGGTCTTATTTATAGTATGGCCATTTACGTCTGGGTAAGCCCAGAGTGGCCCCAATGGCTTAAAGGGATTTACTCCAGATTTACAGGGGTGTAAGGAACAGAGGGATTTGGTCCTGTGGCTGCAGTAATCCTCTCTGAGGTGGAAGCAGAGGCTTTCCCCTGAAGAACAGTAATTCTCATGGAATGAACCCCCACAGCCCTTCTGCAAGGGGTGAGGAGCTGGTGGCTCCAAAACCAGGGAAGCACAGCGGTGCCACTGCCAGGCTGTCCGCAGTCACAGACACAGAGGAGGGAGGAAAGCCTTTGGTCCTTCTTTGATGAGAGATGCTACTGAAAATAAACCCTCTTCCAGAGAGGGCCCTGAGAGGGGACAGGGTAGCCGGAGCCTCCCCAGGAACTCAGCTCCATGCCGGACCAGGCTCCGCAAACAGGAAGATGGGCTGGAGGCAGCCGGGCTCGGGAGGCTGCCAGGGCCCAGGTTTACCAGGGAGGCTCTTGAGGAAGGAAGCATTGTTTATACCTTTTTATTTTTAATTTATGTATATTTAGATCCAGCTCTTTCCATGATGAATGTCAGAAATCGAGGCCTCTTTTGTTCTACAATTAACTCAGAAATGTTATTTGGTTCCTTAGGGAGAAAAGAGGATTTATTTTTCTTTACTGTCTATTTGCAGCCAAACACACACAGATCTCTCATTGTAGTAGAAAACTCAGCTTTTCTGATGACGCTCATTGCCAAGATTGCTGCCCTGGTTTTGGGGGAAGTGAATTGTTCACTTGCTCTGATACACAGCTTTGGAGCTTCACAATGAGGTATCTGGAGTTTGCCTGTGAGACAGGTTAGAGCTGGAGGAGTGGCAACACACTTGGTAGTGGAAGGGAATTTAAACTGAGCCTATTGCTGGCTATTGCTGCCTATTCAGCACCACATTTGTTCCTGATTTAGTATCTATGCTGTGTGGCTTTACATCACCTCAGAGCACCGGAATGAGCTGCGAGGTGATGATCCCAAGATGTATCGGTGGGAGATTGGATGGTACAACTTCTTTGCTGAAAAAGAAATGTGGGAAATGCACATCTGGAAGGACGGTGAGATAATGCATTAGTGTTTCCATCTCCTCAGCTTCTCATCGTTTCTGCTCTGCTTCAAACACAGCGGAGGATGAAACTGCTGAGTTGGGCTGCGCTCATTTGGCAGACGGGAAATGCAAATCACGCTCACTCAAGGTTTCCGTTCGGGGATGGAACGGGGGGAGCCCACGAGCCTGCCCAGGACCATGCCAGCAGGAGAGGGACCCGTGTGACAGCACAGGGAGGGCACCTGAGCCGAGAGCTGGGCTGGACACAGCTCCATCTATATCAACCCACTGTTATTAGGTAGCAGGGTGAGCCCAGGCAGCAGGGGGCTTGCATTGCCCCGGCACCAGCTGCAAGCACGTGCTCCAGGAGAGATGGCTGGGCATGGCTCAAGCCACTGCTTGTCCCCAAAACACGGTGCTCAGCTGCAAGGTAGAGCCTGGAGAAGAGCTGTGCCTGGAGCAGACAGATCCATCTCCAAAGCTTCCCTTTTACGAAGCTGTTTGCTGCACAGTGGCAAGTGTTTGGTTTCCTTATCTCGTGGAATTTTAATTTGTGGAGGAAATCCTGTCCTCCCTCACCTGCCTGGCATCAGCCTGGCCTCATGCCGTGCTCTGCAGTCATTGAGGCAGGAAGAAACTCCAGGGCAGTCCCGTTACCGCCAACCCGACAAGCACATAGCCAAGGGTCCACCGCAGATATCACCGCACAAGGATAGATCGCAGCTTTTCAGGTTCCTTGGTCACCCAAGGCAAACATAATCGGCTCTCAGAATAGTAGGGCCACTAACAAATGGGCAATTTATGGCCACCTTGAGCTGCAGCCTCAAAGGCTTTGCCATCCTGGGGAGCAGAGGCTCAGAGGTGTCTTTTGGGGCCCTTTGTTGGAGATGTACCCACTCTGGTCCCAGCTTCACAAGGCTAGGGAGCTCACTGCCCTGCCCGGCACCCCGTGGGTCCGGCCTGGCCATGCTGAGGCACATCTCTGAGGGAGTGGGCAGTCTTTGTGTATTGAAGTGTGGAGGACCCGCAGCTCTCACTAGTATCACCTAAGAGCTGTTGGTCGCCCTGTCACGGGACTGCATCCTGCTTGTGCTGTGAGTCCTGGCTCCAGCTCCCCTGGTGATGTTCTGCCGTCCAAAACCGGTGCTGTTTTCCCGGGTGAGTGTTTCAAAGCTGCAGTTAGCTCCTTTTTAATGTTCCTTACAGCAGTTCTAATCTTTTTGAGTCTTGACCCAAGAGATTTTCAGGGCAGATGGAGCTCTGCTGGCTCTTCTTTCCAATGTTTTCACCTGGTTTGAAGTGTGGACCAGGATCCAGTACCATGTTCAGTCTGGGCTCCAGTAGCCCTTGCAGACCCGCAGCCTACTCCTGAGTCCTGCCTGCCAGGAAGAAGGCGGCAGCACTGGCTGTGTGTATTACCATTCAAAGTGAGTCGCTCAGGACCAGACAAGCAGCTGTGGGCATTGCTTGGAGGAGCTGATCCTGGTGCCTGCAAGAAGAGCCCACCTTGGTCCCTCCGCTTGCTCAGGGTGGGGGTCTGAAAGGCGCCCAGCTGGGATGGCACGGGAGCTCAGCTCAGAGTAGGTGAGGATGGTGACGGAGCAGCCACTGCTCTACAAAACATGGGAGAGATGAGTCTGAGGGAGTGGCACTCGCCTTGCTTCAGGGTCAAAGAGTTTGGTTCTGGCACCGCTCGCTCACTCACAGCCCAAGAAAAACATCCCTTCCAGCCCTCCCGGCAGAGCGCGGATTTGCCAGCACAAAGGCAACATGGCTGCAGCTCTTCATTGCCATCCCACCATGCTGCCTTTGGGAAGGAGCGCTGGACCCACTCCACCCCTGCATGCCAGCTCTCCCAGGCAGCTCTACCTGCCGTGGGCTTGCCCCTGGCCAGGTGAGTGGGAAGCTCCTCTCCTCCTCCTCGCTGGCACAGTGGCTGTGGGGTCAGGACCACACGCTGCATTGCCAGTGCTGAGGGAGTATTGGCCGGATTTGGAGGAGAAACAGCTCCAAATCAGAGGCTCCAGCCCGAAACCTACCTGCTGTCCTCTGTACCTGCTGTCCTTGCCACCAGCAGTGCTCAGCCAAAAGCATCACAGGTTTAACAGGGTGAGGGTGGGGGGCAGGCAGCACGGCGACTTGCTCTGCAGGTGTTTGAGGCCACAGCACAAGTCACTGTGCACAGAGGAGATGGGGTGACGCTGGAAGAACCACGCTGAGAACATCTCTTAGCAATGGCGAGAGATTAGTCATTCTCGCTCTGCATCAAACCTCAATGGAAAAACCCTGTGTGTGGGTGCTAAGACACCTGCCAGCTGGGAAGGTGAAACAGCAGAAGTGGCCAAGCCCCAGCAGCACCAGTGTCGAAGAGCTGCTACTCTCCTGCTGGCGTGGCTGGAGCCTGCCTTGGAAGGCCCAGTTTGAGGAATA
>NW_010398620.1:26751-33891 GCF_000710305.1 Buceros rhinoceros silvestris
GCTGCAGCCTGCCTTGAAGGTCCCAGTTGGAGCAATGGGGAGGCCATGGCGGGCACCTCCCCACCTCCCGGCCAGCTCTGCAGGCAGGTGCCAGGCACACAGGAAGGGCTGGAGCTGCCCTCTCCTCTCTGCCGAGGGCAGAGGGCACAGGGTGGAATGCAGGAGCTGCTGGCAGAGATGGGGAACCCTGGCTCCCTCCCGGGGACATGTCCCGGCAGCAGCATGCGGTGGTGACAGGAGCCATCAGTGAGAACCCGTCAGTCTGGTATGTGGCACCTCACCGCAACACATGGCGCAGGCAGTAAAACAAATGATTAAATGGTCTGATATCTCTGCGGTTTCTGGGACTCTGGAAATACAAGTAGAGTTTTCTGTTATTAAGGTAACTCCAAGGACCGGCCCCAGCCACCCCCCGAGCTCAATACATGTTGTGGTATCTCGAATGGGCCGGCGGTTCTTGGGAGAGGTCCTGGCTGGTTTGAGTAACTGTGAGATCTCCTGGCAGATAAACACCGTCATCCCGGGCAGGATATTTCCTGGAGCACACAGCCCGGGGAGCACAGCTTCATTCCAGCCCTCCCCACCACCCAGGCACCACATCGGTGACTTGCTCCTTGCTGGACCAGGGCTCAGTCTGATGTCCCCTCTCCTGTTTTATTTGGAAGCCAAGACAGCAGGGGACTCAAAAGCCAGCTGCTTGTCCCCACGCTGCTCGGGTCTTTGCTGGGATTGCCTGCTGTAAATGCTGATACAGCTTTAGTCCGTGTGTCCTTAACCTTCGTGGCTGTCAGTCCTACACCTCTACCATCATCAGATTCACTTAAGAGTTTGTCACATGCTGCCTCTGGAAAGCGTGAGGTTTGGTGGCAAATAGAGGAGGAAACCGAAGCCCTGTGTATGAGAACACATGTCTTTATTTGGTTTGAAGTCTCATGAGTTGAAGGAAAAGATTTTGAAGCCTTTGCACATCAATGTGGGGAGAGGAGCCACCATTCTGTGCAGTCACAGAGCAGTGCCAGCCATAAACCTGTCCTGAGGGGAAGCTTCTCTTCTCAGAGACAGCCGTTAAGCAGCCCTGCTTCAGTGGGAGTTCAGTTATTACACGTTTCCTTGTAATATGGAAATTATGACCAAACAGTGCTTTTAGGAAATGCTCCATTTCCCACCGTCTGATCTCAGTTTCGCAAACCCACACATGGGTGACCAGCAAAGGGAGTGGGGATGGCTGCAGCTGTGCCCTGGGCTGGCTGTGCTTTGTGAGGAGCACTTGGGACAGGGTGGGGGACGCAGCAGGAGGAAGGGGCCCCCGCAACCACTGTTCCCCGAGGCTGCCCTGGGGGAGGCAGCGCTTGGGGCAGAGCCACAGCAAAGGGGCCCCAGAGGCACTTGTTGGGCTCTGCACCACATCTTGCTGCAGAGAGCCAGCCCCTCGCACACAGACACTCTCAGTAAGGCTGAAACGGGCAAAAAATCTGCAGCACCAAGAGCCCTTTTTTGCTGGTGCCACGTCCTAGGAGGGAGCTGCCACTGCCCCGGGAGCTGCAGACTGCAGGCAGAGCGCGGCGGGGTCCACTCACGCTGACACAGTGAGCGCAGGCTGGGCTGTTTCTGCGCGCAAACCCATCTGTTGGGTTTCTCACATCATATGCAACTGTTTTATCTTTGCTCATTTCTATCGCAAAACACTGGCTGGGAGATGAACTATTTGAAAATGCATCTGCTGTTATTTATACAAACACCCTCTTTTCAAAGGGCAACAGAGGAAAGTGCTGAAAACCATAGCCCCCCCCAACGCGTCTGGGGTGTAACTGGGCTTCTCTTCTGCTGCCAATGCAGCCGTCGTGCTACTCACTAGCGACAGGCACAACAGCTCAGCTCTTGAAGAGTCTGCCGTGTTCTGTGGTCAGAAAGGCTGCTCAGCGTGTGCTGTTGCCAGTGTCCGGGTCCCATGGGGTGACCCTGCCCATGGCTCCATGGGGAGAAACCTCCAAGGGCTGGGGAAACACAAACGAGACGTCCAACCCTTACTCAGGCAAAGTTTCCAGTCCACTGAGTCATGACTGGAGTGGAAATGACTCACAATCTGGTGAGGAGGCAACAGCTGATTCCAGAGCTGAATTCCAGGGGGCACTGCTGGGTGGATGGGGACTGGGATACACTGCTTCTGCCCAACAGGACGAAGGACTGCTGGACTGGGGAGGGGAGCATTTTCAGCACAGGCTGTGCAGAGACACGGGTGCCGTGTGCTGCCTCTTACTCAGTGTTTGCTCCACTGTGAACGTGAAGTGACAGCCTTTCCATAGAAAAATACCTACTTGCTCCCAAACAAGAAATATAAAGCCAGCGCTATCAGCTTGCACTCAGGAAGAGTGCTGTCCTGAGGCCGGGCATTCTTGTGACAGCAATTATGGTGGAGCACCTTCCAAGAGCTGAGGAACAGCCTCTCCTGAAACAGCTGTTTGGAAACAAGCTCGTGCTAATGCCTGAAACACCCCAAGGCCATGGGGACAGCGAGGCAGCACTGATTGGAAACACACATCTCTTCCCCACATGAGTTCGTTAGGGACTCCCTGATGTCTCTCTATAAGCCCTGTCCTGCAGCCCTGGTTGCAGGCTGCACGGGCTGCTGATGGTGGTTCCTGTCTGACCCCTGGGTGCTGCCCGTCACCAGGACTGACACTGGAAGGGACTGGCTGTCAACTAGGAGAAATCTGGAACAGGTAATGAAGAAATCTCAGAGATCTCAAGGGATTTCCAGCAGCTTTTAGACAAGGAGCTGGAATACTTCTTCTACCTACTCATCAAGATTTACTCCCTGGGTATTACTCTGTGACCATGTTTAAACAGGACAATGTTTAAACCCAATGAAAGGAAACATGGGAACAAGTACTGGTGGAATTAGGCTTTCTCCCATTTGAATATATCTGATGTTTAATCTCAAGGCAATGTTTGCCTCATGGCATGTGGTTACCAGCACACCTCCAAAGGCAAAGCAATGTCTCTGACTTCTAGTACTTAAACATTAAAGCTTCATTTTTATTTTATTTTCCCCCAGACTTTCTACCCCTTCCTTATGCTGCCTGAGTTTTACAAAATGCAGTTAGAAAAATGGAAGCTGCATCTGCCCTAGAAACAGGTGAAACCAGCTGGGAGCTCCTTGTGGAGGATGAGGTTTGGTACCTGGGTGACACACGAGGCACCACCTAGTCCTGTGGGCTGAGCGAGGCTCCCAAGCACTCTACAGGAAGAAGCTGGGTAATAGCAGAACGTACGTGGTTGCAGCTGCTTGTGAGCCACGAGCACGCTTTGTCACCTGGAAGAGTAACGCTTGTTATTGCTCATTTTGAGCTCTGCTGTCCCAGCCTCTTGTGCTTGAGAGGGGCCTCCCTGGCCATTGCTGGAGGGGTTGGAGGGGCAGGTCCAGGAGCTTCCATCTCCTCACTTTGGCTTTGTCTGGTGCAAATTCAGCAGCTTTGATCAAGTCACTTCCCAAATTGTAAATGGGATGAGTGGGGGCAGACGCAGGCCCTGGGCTGGGTGTGTTACATGGGTCTCTGCAGGGAGACACCAGCCAAACCTGCCAGGCACAGGATCCTGTAGAAGGATTTGTCAGACGTCCTACAAACATGTGTCATGATCTGCTCCGTTCTCATCTCTGCCTGACCTCTGGAGGAGCACTCTCTGGGGACCTGCCACCCCTCCCCAGCTTCCACACCTCTCAGCTCACCCACCTAATTGCCTGGTAGCTTCCCCCAGCCCGAGACTGGGCATGGGAAAGAGCTCTGCTGCCGTCCCAGGAGGAGGGACAGTGTTTGGTCCTGTCTGTCTGCTCTGGTAAACTCATGGCTTTGGAGCTCCCCTGACTCCACAGAACTTGTCAGATGCTGGTGTGTGAAACGACTTTTTATGCTCTGATCCCTGGCAAGGACACTGCACCCTCCGGAGCGCTGCATCAGGGTGCTGCAGGGCTGGGCTGGGCGATGGAGAGATGCTCAGTGACCCCTGCATCCACCTTATCAGCCAGAGGAGCTGCTGCCAGTACAGGGGTATTGATGCGGGTATGTTAATGACATCATTATGTCGTTATGCCTAATGAGACACTGCAGTCTTATCTGTAAAGAAAATGCTGTTTGCTCTTCAAAAGCTCATGTTGAGCTCTTTAATGAGCATTTTTTACCTGATTCTTCCACAAATGTAGTTTAAAGAACCCTATTACTGGAAGTTTACAGGACTGGTCCCTTTTCTCTGCACTCTAAGCTCAGAGTCAGGACACGCTCATCCTGCAGTCAGCACCTTTGCTTTTAACAACCAGAGCAGTCACAACATGTTAGGAGCTTGTACAGCATCAAACACACTTTCACTTAAATGTGCTGTTGATGTGTGTGACTGCGCTGATTTCCCTGGTTCTATCAGCCAGGAATCCAGGCTCATTCTGTGACTGCAAATTGTTTCTGGATTTCATTATATCAGCAAAAGGGCATTAGCTAGATATCACGAGTGCAGCTGATGTGGCTAAGGCATTCCATTGGGCAACTGGTATTTTGGAATAAAAAAATGAGCCATGAGGGATCACGATTAATTTTCATTTAGTCCTTCATTTAAGCCTCTGTGCAACACCTGCGACTCTGCCGCAAAACCAGGGGAGGAATTGCAATGCTGCTGCAGGGGCTGGGGACCGCAGTGTTCTCCCGTCAGCCTTCCACTGCTGCCACACGCCTGGGAAGGGGAGTGAAATGCTGGTGTAATTTAGCGACGTCGATGGGTTTAGATCGGAGAGCTCAGAAAAGACATTCTTGAGGCAACACATGTTTTATGTGAATAGAAGGGTTGTGATAGATTACACTGGTTTTGTATAAATCTGTAGTGTTCAGGGCCACTGGCTCTCCTGGGCTGTGTCCAGACATGCAGGTTGTCCTCTGTATGTGACAGGATGTAGAGACCTGACTGTCTTTGCCTTATAACCTTGTGCTGTTGCTGAGGGGGTGGTGAGTACAAACCTGCTGTTCGGGAACGTCAGCAGGTTTTACCCACTTCAGGCAGGGGTAAGTGGTGGTGTCAGTCGCACCGCAGATGTCCCTGAAATAACAGGATTTGTGATAAATTGGAAAACAAGGGAGAGATAAGGTGTGGACACGGGGTTTAGCGCCATGTTGACAGACTGAATTTGCTGACAAGCAATGCCCCAGTGCATGAGCGATAAGGAGCTGCAGCACAGCGGTGAGGAGGGCTCTGGTCTGTCTGAGGGGCCGCATCCCTCCGGCTGGAGAAGGGCAGCGTATGGGGCTGGGGGAAAGGAAGAGCCAGATTTACTCCCCATTGAACTCAGTAAGAAAATTCCTTCTGATTGCAGCTGAACTTGAACCCCTTTCTTCTTCCCTTCTAATCATTTCACAACCACATCCACATTCATCCAGATCTAATTTCATGTACTTGCAAAGTCTGACTCAGCAGTAAATGTTACCAGCTTCCACTGAAACCTGCAGAAAACTGGAAGAAAAAGTCAGCCTTCCCAGAATTAAAGAGGTGCTTTGTCTGCTGAGTCAGGCCCTGCCTGTGCCTGGACCCTTATTGTTTGGAAACCTAGAAGATGGTCCGTAACCCATTAAATAGATGGGTGTTTGATTTATTTGATGCAATAAAACTCTTCAGTCAGTGGTACCGAGTGGGAACAGCTTCAGGGGGGTTGATATCTGGGCCAAAGTTTATTAAACTTTCAATTGTGAAGGAAACCTTGGTTAAAGCCTTGTGGAATGTTCATATACATCCATGTACACTGAGCTTCTCGAAGAATGTAAGAGCCTCCTTGTGCAGCTTCTATCTGCAGGAACGAGTGGGTTTTGCTGACCTAACTGCTGGTTTAAAAGCTGTAATTACTGGTTTTTTTGTCTCTGCATGTTTTCCAGGTACAGCCTCACACTCTTAACATAGAGCCAGTAACTTTCCAAGTTCACAGATTTCATGATAATGTTTGTCGGAGAAAACATGTTGAAATATGGAGATCCCGCTGCTGAGACTAGCCAGCCTCCAGCTACACAAAGGAAGGAACAGTGATTCACCTGCTCGCTCCCAGCACAGGGGTCCCCAGGGAAGGAGGCACCTCGCTAGGACTCCAGCCGGAAAGAACAGGGACTTATAGATCAGTATCATCAGCCAGGACTTGTACCTGGGAGGAAAACTCTCTGTGTTGTGCATTTCTACTGCATGCCCACAGAGCGGGAGCACCAGAGCAGCATGGCTTCCAGAGCAGAGGGTGAGCGCGGGGACCCGGGAGCTGTGTTTGTCTCCTGGCCGCTGCCTTGCTGGGCATTTTGGATCAGTCATTTAATCTCTTAGTATCACTTTCCACATCTGTAAAACCAGACTAGTAATATTTAGCAATTTTGTTGGAGGTCTGAATGAAAGGCAGCGCGAATGGAGAAGTATTATTGTTGCAGCCTCAGACTTCAGCAAATGGGTGTTCCTGAAGTTGTGTGAGTGAAGAGAGTGGAGTACGGGGGAGGTCACCCGGTTCACTGCCTGCTGCAGAGCCATGCCACTGCCTTGCAGCCCTTTCCCTGCAGCCTCGCCTTGAGCGTTCCCAGGGGACGGTGGCTGCAGTCCTCGCCCGGTCCCTGGTTACGTAAAGAGGTGACACTGCTGGAGAATGTGAGGGATCCCTCTGCATGGTCAGAAATGCTCATGGAGAGCTACGTGGCAGCAACCACAGCTCTTCATGGGGCATTTATACATTTTTAACCAGAAAAAAACCCCCAAACCTGATACTTACCGGCTGTTGACATGAGCTGTTCTGGGGTGTATGTTTTATGTCGGGAGGAGGGAAGCAATCCAACAGATCAGGAGCCCCTGTGCAGTGACTGTGGCGAATTTCTTACTTGATCCTTGATGCTCTGCTGCTGTCACTGGCCTAAAACATAAAACCAGCACCAGCATGTAGGTGTTTCCTCTTTCTGCATTTCATGTTTCTCCTTGATTATAGATATATTCTACTGCAATGTTACAGCTCTGTATGACTCTTTAAAAATAATACAACTACTCTATTATTTCAAGTGCTGTGTTTCAGGGAACACTTTTTAAGAGGTGATGGTGGCAGCTCCACGGGGTGGGGGGTTCCCGTGCCCTGCAGCAGCAAAGTACCCGGTG
>NW_010398621.1:0-3532 GCF_000710305.1 Buceros rhinoceros silvestris
TGCCCGCCGGCCCTCCTTGCCCGCCGGCCCTTCCCTTCTTTCCTCCCTTCCTGTGACCCCCCACCTCCACAGTGTGGTGTCAGCTGGTGGACCACGTTTTTCCCAGAGAGGTGTCGATCCTGCAGCCTCCGCTGTCTGGTGATGAGGCTGTAGCTGGGGCTGGGCCGTGTCAGGGTTTAGGAAGCTGGGGTGGTGTGTTGGCACTGGGGGTAAGCAAACTGTATATTCATACTTGTTGTGTTGAATTCGGTGGTGACCTACCACGTTCATTTCTATTCTTGTTTCCTTCCACTCCTGAAGGAAAAGTCTTGGGTGGTGTGTTGGCACTGGGTGTAAGCAAACTGTATATTCATACTTGTTGTGTTGAATTCGGTGGTGACCTACCACGTTCATTTCTATTCTTGTTTCCTTCCACTCCTGAAGGAAAAGTCTTCAGCAAGTGAAGGCTTTAGCGAATCTGGGTATTTCGCTAATATTTTTTAATTCAAGGGGAAAAGAAGGGATTTTGAATTCTTGTAGGGAAGAGGTATTTGCTTTCTAAAAAACCACTTGAGAGCCCAAACAAAAAGTGGGTCGGAGTAAATAACTTTAGTAACAAAACGAAAAGCAGAAGGACATTTTTGCTAATACTAAGTCTGAATGGACCTTGTAAGAAGTAATTGTGGGTGTGTTCACCCCGTCCCGTCCCATGCCATTCTGAAAACGCGGCGGCTGTTGCAGTGCCGACTGATGTGCTGCTGCTGCCCTGCTGGTTCATCTCCCTTCGCCGGGGTAGTGCTGCAGTCTCGCTCCTCTCGCTGGTGGGTCCGATTGCAGCTGCGGGGCTGGCGTGACCCGCTTTGTGCGCTGTGGGTAGGGCGGGAGGCAGAGGACTGGGGAATGTGGGGGTTGGGTTGCACGAAGGACGACTGAACTGTGTGATGTGTGTTTGTTGTGACCCAGATGATGATTTCCAGTTAATACAGAGGACTTTTATGGAGAAGCACTACCAGGAGTTTGACGACTCAGAAGAAAACAAGCTCATCTATACTTCGATTTTTAATGAATATGTAAGATACGTTTTCCCATTGTGTTTTTATTTTTATTAAGGCCAGGGTCAGGCCCTGTATTGCCCCCGTTATGAAACACTGGGGTGACGGAGCACAGCCACACGTCCCACTGCATTGCCTGTCTCTTTCCGAGGCACAGTCAGTCACGATCTGTGAGCAAGAAGGGTGTTTTCTGGAGCTCCAGGTTCCATTCTCTTTGTTTCACCTGAACATTGGTATACGTGTTTGGGAAGTTGTGTAACTCTCGAGTACAAACGTAGCCCATTGCTGCAGTAAATCACGTGTTTAATGTGCACATAACAAAGTTTGTTCCTTTCCACTTGTGTTATCTCCTGGATTGGACCCCTCAGTTACATCCTCCGTGCAAAGCATAGTTATGAAGCTCTACCAGCCTACTAGTCCATCCCATTAAATGAGTTAAACGTAATTTGTTATCAGATAAAAATAGCCAGTATTTGTTCTCACCAGTATTCCCAGCAAAAAGGTTCACGCTGCGCCTCGGTGGTGTGAAGGAGTGAACCAGCAAGGCCCAGCTCTGGCCCCGGCAGTGGTTTGCGTGGTCAGGACAACACCAGGTGTTGTCAGGAAGGTGTGCGGGTTTGGAATCTGCTCCTGGAGTTTCTCATGATGTCATGGGGGTGCTTTGTCTGGGTTTTTTCCAGATCTCTTTAGTAGAGAAATACATCGAAGAGAAGTTGCTCGATCGGATTCCTGGGTTCAACATGACCGCTTTCACCACGTCGCTGCAGTAAGTCTCTGCTCTGCTTCTGGGTGGGGGGGGTTGGCTTTGTGCCTCTCCATTAGGTCCTTTTATCTGGATTAAAGTTCAGGTCTGACGGTTCCTCGTTAATTCAAAACAAAACCGGCGCTCATGCCGGAAGGGCTGACCACTCGTCTTGCCTTCGGCGTGTCCTGCTCCTATGAGCTTCTCGACTGTTGCGTGGAAACGCCGCGTTTTGAGAGCTCAGAATGAGAACAGTGGAGGGTTTTTGGAACCGTAGTCACTTTGAAGCCAGACTCTTCCAAGGTTTAGGTCTCCTCTACCTCTTCCCGGCTCTGTGCTGGGCATCTAAATAGCCCAGTGTCCTTTCAGGAGTCACGCGATGAAATGCCTCCACTGCAGTTCTTGTACAAAGCATTCAGAGACAAGTGTGGTTCACCCTAAACCTTTGCATTTGATCACTTTAGCTTAATAAAGAAACGGCTTCTGAAAGATCGGTAAGAGTAAGATCAGATGAGTAAGAAGAGTAATTGGGAATTGAGTATCTTACAATATCTGAATCCATTTACTTTTTTTTAAATAAGACATTGGGAAGTTACTACAGTGCGCACAGTGTGCATAGAAGATAGGCTGTTTAAGGCAAAGCTCCTCTGGATAACAGCGAAGTGATTTAAAAAGCCCAAAATCCAACCCCTGACCGTTAAAAGTCTCGTTGAAATACGCTGATGAGGGAGCACAGACTCTTCTTCCGAAGTGAGTTCTCACGAGTGCTCTGCCAAGGCTGGTCAGCGCAGTCCCGTGTTGTTGAGGGAGGCGTGTGAGCGGCGGTGCCTCTCCCCAGCCCGTCTCGCCTCCCGGGGGACTGGCCGGCGGGCTCGGCGCTCCAGGTAATCAGTAGGTAAACGCTAATTGCGTGTTGCTTCTGGTGACATACAGGTGAGTTTCTGTGGATTGCAAGGGCCGGGGTGATACTCTTACCTCCCGGACTTAGATAAATTCGATATATTGGTGTATTCGGATTGGAAATAGTGCAAGGTAGCATTTGGCCAAAGTTTTGCTTTACCATAGATACATAATAACGTTCTTGTTTAAATCTTCATGTCGTTCTACTCGTATCCAGTATCCCTTTTGACCTCTTACAATTTAAAATAACAAGTTTATTTCCCACGCGATTTTCTAATTCCCCAACTTCTTCTCTCTGCAGACAGCACAAGGACGAAATGGCAGGTGATATATTCGATATGCTTCTCACGTTTACTGACTTTCTGGCTTTCAAAGAAATGTTCTTGGATTACAGAGCTGTAAGTATGTCACATCGTTTATTTTTGTTGGCACAAGGGCTGTTTTTGTGCGGCTCTGCTGTCCAAAGACAGTGTTGCTGCAGGAGGGAGCAGTGTTTACTCAGAGGCTGTACCAGGGTCAAAAGGAAAATAATTTCACTGAGTGGCTCCTTAAGGTGCATGTTTAATAATAACTAGAGAACGTGGACAAAGCTGGTGCATGGAGCAGCTCCTCAGAAACACTCTTCCTGTCTCTGAACGTTGATCTCCAGCTGAACGTCAGCAGACACTTTGTCACCGTGCGGGTGGCCAAGAGCTGGCACAGGTTGCCCAGAGAGGTGGTGGTGTCTCCATCCTTGGAGCTATTCAAAACCAGCTGGACATGTCCTGAGTGACCCTGCTGGAGCAGGGGGTGTGGACCAGATGACCCCCAGAAGTCCCTTCCCACCTTGACCATTCCGTGATTCTATGACTGGCGGTTA
>NW_010398621.1:3567-4801 GCF_000710305.1 Buceros rhinoceros silvestris
CCCCCCAGAAGTCCCTTCCCACCTGGACCCTTCCGTGATTCTATGACTGGAGGTTATTTTTCTTTCTGTCCCCAGCCAATTCAAAATCAGCTTTTTAAGCTTATTCCACTTGTTTTTCTCCTCCTCTCTGTGGAGGGTGGAGAAACAAACTATTACGGTTTTTGGCTGAGCTCTTTTCTAGGGAAATAAATACACATAAACGCTCTCCCATGTCTGTCCAGGCGCGTTTAACAAAGGAGCAGAAGAGTCACCGTCATTGTCAGAGTTCTGCCTGCAGCCGCCTCCCCCCACCCCTGTAAGTTTTGTGTAAGTGCGGACAGGTTGAGGATCTCACGAGGTCCCTGAGCACTGGCTGTCTTGGCCAGAGGTAAGCAAAGCTCTGCCCTGCTCTGGACATGCAGCCAGCAGCGTGACAGCACCCTTGCTCCAGGGATTCCTGCCCAGCCTCTTCTGCCCAGCTCAGGTGCACGGTTGATCAGGGCTGCTCAGATAATATGTGATTTTATATTGCTGTGGTGCCACAAACAGAACACGTTCGGCTCGTTTCATTCTTGGCACCGCCTGTTCCACACCAGCACTGAGTCACGGGTTTCTTTTTCTTTCGTGTTTCTAGGAAAAAGAAGGTCGAAGTCTGGATTTAAGCGGTGGGTTAGTGGTGACGTCATTAAACAAATCATCAGTATCCTCCTCCTAGAACGCATTCTGCACTACTGTGAGTGCTGCAGCTTTCATCTGGACATGGAGACGCTAAAGGTCACAGGAGTGAAGGTGCTTGCACGTGATGAGAACTCGTTCCCCCTCCAGAAAGTACCTTCAGAGGCCCGATCCCCACAGAACGCATTCTGCACTACTTCCCTTCTCCAAATGAGTGCTGCAGCTTTCATCTGGACATGGAGACGCTAAAGGTCACAGGAGTGAAGGTGCTTGCACGTGATGAGAACTCGTTCCCCCTCCAGAAAGTACCTTCAGAGGCCCGATCCCCACAGCACCTGTTTGTGAGCTCTGGTTGGTCTTTGGTGACGGCAGAAGATGACAGTCTCACCTCTGCCCGACTGATCTTAATAAACACACGGTACCGGTTCACCCGCCGCAGCGCTGCGCGTGCTGAGAAGCCCAGCACCGAGAGACGGGTTACCAGCCCGCGGGCGTGTCGTTCGGGTCGGCACCTTCACCACCTCCCCGTAATGCAGAGCTCGGGATCCAGAGGCAGCGTGTGAGGAGGGTGTCACTCCTT
>NW_010398621.1:4887-5938 GCF_000710305.1 Buceros rhinoceros silvestris
AGAGGAGGGTGTCCCTCCTGCCGTGGGAAGGACAGGGGTGAATACATCACCTTCGCGTTCCTCCCCACCCGTGATTTGTTGGTTTGGGGTTCTTTTAAAACACTTCAACAGGATCTGAAGTGCCACAGCTTGCTAGTGGCAGAGTATGTGGTAGTGTGTGGTGTTCTGGCAGCTGGGGTGTTGGTGTGTGAATCTCTGCTCCCTGGCTGTTACAAGTCCTGTCCTTATGTGCACAGTTCTCTGACTTGCTTTTGTTCAGGCCCAGCTCTTTTACCTTGGGACAAACACCCACCAGAACCCAAACCCGGGCCTGCGTGTGCCATTCCTGACCTCCTTTTGGGCAGTGGCGCAGCTGTCTTGGTTCTGGCAGCAGGCAGGCTGGGCACAGCCGTGTTCACCACCCCGGCGTTTGCCGCTCTCCCTCGCGTGCTGACGAAAAGGCGGGTGTTTGCTGTGGAGCTGTTGCAATTTCCAGCCCCTGTTGAGGGGGCCAAACACTAGGGGCACCTCGTGGCGGGTGGAATTAAACTGCGTTTGGAGCTACAGGGAGCCTCCATTCTTACGCTGTTTAGACACATTAATTAATCTGCTGCCAACGATGCGCACAGGTGATACGAGGCAGAAACACAGGACAGTGGGCAGGACCCCCACCCCTGCCCCGCAGCGGGTGGGTGCAGCAGGGAGGTGCCCCTCCGCAGTGGTGAGGGTGCTGATGGGTGGCTGTTGCTGATAAGAACCTGGCCTGGACAGAGTCCTTCGTGGACGAGAAAAGTCTTACAGGAAGAACCAAGACAAACCCCTGTTCCTATTGATGTCTGACAGCGATTTCAACTACTAGGATTTCACTCGTCAGCTGAAATGGTTTTTGAGTTGAAGACTCGTAGCCACACAGGCACACATCAGCCAGACTGACACTACAAAATAGGATAAAAGTAGGATGCTCCGAGGTGTTTGTTCCCAGAAAAAAATGATGGAAGCGTTGGGTCCGGTGCTTTTGATCCACGCGACGCAGCTTCTCTGCTGCGTGCATCCCGCGGTTAATGCCGGAGAA
>NW_010398621.1:6013-7076 GCF_000710305.1 Buceros rhinoceros silvestris
GATGCCGCTTCTCTGCTGCGTGCCTCCCGCGGTTAACGCCGGAGAAAAGCCTGGTTGGTTTTCTGCGGTCAGTGGAGTTCTTCAGGTGACTCCTCTTTATGCTGTGTTGACTTTTTAACATCAGGAACAGATCTTTTCAAATTTTAAAAGAATCCTGTTGACATACTTTAATAGTTGAGCTGAAATTGCTTCAATCGCTTCCTTAAGCCAGTGGCAGCGTCAGTGAATTCTGCAGGCAGCGGCTTTCTGGAGGGAGGAGTCTGTGGTGTGTTAAACGGAGCCTCTTGCAGTTGCGGAGGCTGTCAGGTGGCGTTGGGGGTGGGCAGCTCTACCTCGGTGTTCCTGCAACACCTTTCCGCCCCGGTGCTGCTTTCTTCTGTCTGTTTTCGGTGGGCTGTGACACTGCTGGCACTCATCCCTGGCTCGAAGCGATTTCCATCGGGTAGAGGAGCTTTTTAATGAGGTTCAGTTTGTCCGTGTGCAGACGAGCCCCCGGTGTGCAGGGCTGCCGTCACATTCCAAGGGTTTGAACGTTGTTATGACAGTGCGTGAAGAGGCCGATTGTCTTTCTGCTGACTTTTCTCTTTCTCTGTGTTCAGAGCTGTGGAACCTTGACCCTGCACGAGCTCCCTGATGGGCCCCAGGGGCTGACGCGGTGTGCCTGGTCCCTTTCCAGTCCGCAGTTCTTCTGCAGTTAAGTTCCCTGAGCCTCTGTAGACAAGCTGTTAAAACTCTGCCCATGCAGAGCACGCAGTGGATTTTGCACCTTTCCTGTGCAGAAACATCCGGAACTAAATCGAACCCGTTTCACCTGGTTTTATTGGCTTGTGCAAGGAGGGTGTGAGGGGAAGAGCTGCTGTGTTCGCCTGGGCGCTGCTTCTAGTTCTGGCAAACAGAGCCTGTGTCCCCAGGAAGCAGCAGTGAATTTGTTGTTGGCAGCGTTGGGGAGGAGCGGGGCTCTGCGTTCTCCTGGCCCGGGGGGGGTTCCCGGAGATCTGCAGACCTCGTTTGTACTTGCTGAAGAACACATGGAGCTAACAGGCCATAGTGACTTGTGGGTTAA
>NW_010398622.1:0-22511 GCF_000710305.1 Buceros rhinoceros silvestris
GGGGTGGGAGGGAGGTTGGGAGGGTGGGGGTGGGTTTCAGATTGGACATTAGGAAAAACTTCTTCATTCAAAGTTTTGTAAAGCCCTGGAATAGCTTGCCCATGGCAGTGATGGAGTCACCATCCCCGGAGGTATTTAAGGAACCTGTGGTGCTCATGGACATGGTTTCATGGTGGACTTGGCAGTGTTAGATTTACAGTTGGACTTGATGGTCTTAAAGGTCCCTTCCAACCTAAATGATTCTAAGAATCTACTATTCATTCTCAGCTGCAAACTTGCTTCAGCCAGTTTTCAATCAAAAAACCTCTGCTTTTGTCAATGTTACATCTTCCAATATTTGCTTGTGCAATGTCCTTTTTTTTCCTTTGTCTCCTGTTTTCCTCCAACTTTTCTCACACATGCTCTTCACTGAAAAATACCTGGTGACAACCACTCCTTTCCTAACTCAAGAGCTGCTCCTTGAATGTACCTTTGTGCTGTGAGGCTGAGTCTCAAGGGTGGGTTAGGTCATGCTCTTCCCAGAGCACCCCCAAAACAGAGGTATCATCAGAGCTTCATTTTGGAGAGAGAAATGGAGGTACAAAACAGCAGTACAACCTGCCAAAGCCCGCAGAGCCAAGGGCAGAGACGAAGTCTTGAATCCTTGCCTCCAGGGCCACCGTGCTTCATTTGGGTGGGAGGTCTGGGCAGTGAGGGGTTCCGGGGCATGGGGGAGACCTGTGAAGCTGTGTAGGAGGATGAAGTCCATTTCTGAGCTGTTCTTAAGGACAATCTACATATCATTAAAACTCCTGTGCCATCTGAATGCATAACGGTACTTTATCAACTGAAACTTCTTTATTTAATCAGTTGATTTAATTATGAGCTAGTTAATTGAAAAATTCATGGTACAAGTTCTGAAGGTCAAAATACTCAAAAGTTCAAAGAACACTGGAGCATTTATTTCACTTGAGCTGTGACGTGCCATGCTGAGTTACAGAAATCTGTTCTGATTCAAACTGGCAAACTGATCCCGAGACTAAACAACTGCATTACCAAACAAGACAACAATTCACTTCCATTCATGAAGTGTGAATGCATCTACTGCCAGCTGTGGTTAGTCTGTGATTGATTTATCTGTATGTTGTGGTTTCCAAAACATCCAAGCAGTAACTACTCCTGCAGAAATGCCTTTAGCACTGTCCTGTCAACCCCTTTAGCCCTTTCAGGGACATGCCTGTGTCTGTGCAATGTGCTGGATTGATTGACCTGCAGACTGTGGTTCTCCCTGGATGGGAGAGGCATGCTGAGGGCAACAAGAGCTTCAGACTCCCACCTCTGGATCACTAGGTTTCACTGCTGCATTAAAGGCTTTTTCAGAAGTTGCAGAGGCCAGATTAAATATCTGATCAATAATTTGGAAATAATCTGGATTTATGAACCCATATGTACTGCAAACACTGGCTCCCCTCCCAAACAAGTACAAGGGAGCCAGGGACCACCAAGAACCTGCTTGAGATCCATATTTTAGACCGAAAGTCATGTAAATATCTGCTGGAATATTTACATGCCTATAGAAGATTTAACAGCAAAAAGTGTAGTCAAAAACCAGTGGGCTTTGGGCAGATAAGAACACACGAAACCCTGCAGCCTTAGTGCTGCCACAGAAGTGGGAGTCCACTGTGTGTTACCGTTTGTCCAAGAGGTATGGTAAGAGCAGGTTGAGGGCATGCATCCTCGTGTCATATGCTGTGTCGTACGCTGCCCATGGGACAGCAGTATCCCCTCTGATAGGAGTATGTGTGTATTGGCAAACCCCGGGCCACTTCAGGCTTTGTGTTTTCATCTCTTTGTTACAGAATTTTGCCATTCCTATCTCAGCAGAAGGATGGCACCAGACTGGGTTCAGTCCAGCCTATACATTTGTCTGCCCTAAACAAGATTCTCTTACTTTAAAGAACGTTGGGTGTTTTTTGGTTTTGGTTTGTTTTTTGGTTTTTTTTTTAACAAATAAAACATCACATTTCTGGCCCTCACAGCTGCAACACGCTTTGAAAGAAGTGCAACCAATTTAATATTGTTTTTCTGCATCTGCAAGTATCCCTTATTATTAGCTCTTAGGGGCTCAGATTCCCTCAGATTTTTTGATGATTGCAGGGTATTAACTTAGAAACCCTGTGGTGGTTATGTCTGTCTGTCTGTCAATGTTAACTGTTCAATTGCTGAATGTTTTAGTGGCAAGTGGGGATAGAAATTAAGCCAGGAACAGAAGACAAGCTAAAATAAGAATAAAATACGCAAGGGAAAAAAAAAGTCAACAAGAACAACAGCAAAACAAAAGAGAAGGGAAGAAAAGCAAAAGGAGGATGATAAAGAAAATGAAGCAAAGGACAAAAAACTTGCAAACATATATAGATGAATACTTATTCTTATACTTATTCTTACTTATTCTTATTCTGACTCTTAGAAGAAGAAAACAAATAAATAATAAGTATAAAGTCATTTAATACTGTTAAAACTGTCCAGGAGACTGTCAGTTTCAGAGGCTGCACTTCAGAGATGTTCCCCCTGGCACAGCTACTGGAAGGCTTGTTTTTTGTCTTGCTGACCTGCACTTACAGCTCACAAACTGCTCGGCACAGTGGGCAGGGATGGCCCCTGCTAGGCACTGCTGAGAGATGTACGGGGAAACTTGGGGCCCTGTGAGAGTGGTCCAAGGGCTGGTTTTCTTAAGTGCTGCTGTGCTATTAAGAGTGTATATCTACACTACTGAGCCGCTCTGGGAGACTTTTCACATAAACATGAGTCAGGATGGTTTTGTTGTTGTTGTTGTTGCTATCAGCAATCCCTGCTCATCTTTCAGCAGGGCTAACGTCCCTTGGGCACCACCGGGCACCACTGAGCACAGCCCCTTCACCACTCTCCCCTCACCTAACTTGCTATAACCATGTTGTTAACCTGGCGCAAAGCAAATATGCCTTTAGGTAAGGTGTGCTGCTTAAATAATGGCCCTGCCGCACAGGAGACACAGTTTTCAAGCTTCTTGGAAAAGCTTTCAGAAGAACCAGTTTTCACACCCTTGAGCAAAGCCGCAGCAGCAATGCTGTAAGCAAACAAGAGGAACAAAACAAGGCTATTGCTGGCGCTTGCCTGAGACCAGATAAAATGGTTACCCAATACTGAGTGATGCTAATGAGTGTGGCGTGCATGGTTCCTAACGTGAGCTCTGTGGGATCCTGTGACTAATATATGAATGTTTCTTTTATCACCAATCCATGTAAAACCTCCCTTCAACACCAAAGGAAGTTACATTGGGCAGGCACTGTCTGTAGATTGCTCTTGCCCATCATCCATCACTACAAATGGAAACCTTTGCTCTCTGAGATGTGATTTTGGACAGTTGACCTAATGAGGTAGCTGAAGGAAAAAACCAAAATAACAGTAATATGGTGAAACAGTTTTCGTATTTTGCTCAGGTTTCCTGTCTCTCATTACAGACATTTTTGAGAAGTGAAAAACATGAAAATTCAGATGGCATTATTTGAGACAATAAGTGAACCCAGGTAATAATGTACTACATGCCCAAAAGCAAGGGAAATAATTGTTTTTTCAGCCTAATGCTGTATTTATCACTCCTGGGATGAAAATACAGCTAATACATATTTCAAGTGTAAGTTCAAAATATTCATGTGCAGCCAAGCAGAGGTTTATTTCTCACTCTCCATCTGTTTCTAGTGAGGTTGCGTTGTTGTTTTTCTGCATTGTGTGGTTGCATTATCTTTATAAATGATTAGTTGTGTGATATTATTTCCCTTTAAAACATATGACAGCAAAACAGGTTTTTAATAAAGTGTTTTGAAAAAGGAACAGACTGAGCAAAACTGGGCAAGAGTTCAACTTGGTAATGAACTGAATATACCTCTAATTATATTGAATTTACAAGTAATAGGATGAAGCAACATGAGAAATTACTTCTGAATGAAATTCAGTGCCTTAAGGCTGAGAATGTTCCCCTCAAACTTCTGGAGACTGAACAGAATTGCTGTATCATTATTTGTTTTACGTATCTGTCACCTCAAATCTCAAAACGAAGGACGGTGGGCTAAGCCTTCCCAAAACCAGACATTCTGATAAATGCGCCACAAAAGCTGATTTTTCTCAAAGCAAGATTTATTTTTGGACTTCAGCGGACCCAGTACACGTAACGTTTGGTGTGAGTCAGTCTGGCTGTGTGTAATACAAGGCTCAGTACACATTTAAATCTACATTTTTAAACTGGGGTTCTGCTGTGTCGATCTAGCTGAAGCTTGTCATAGGACTAAATCTCTGTGTCCCATGCCAGCAATTTAAGACTCAATCTTTGTATGAAGTCATTTTGTATCAAATGTATAAATAATTAATATGTTGTGTATGGAAACACTATCAGATTAATTTCTTTAATAAAAAATCTGTAGATAAATAGAGGTTGGTCAGCAAAGTGACCTTTTTATTTTTCTGTGACCCTGAATTAAATCCAATGTTGACCAGAATGACTATTAATCATTTTGATCAGGTTGCTGAGAGAATTACGAAGTGAAGTCAGTTTAGTCGTCTCAGTTTACTTTCTACAGGGAAGAGTCACTGGGTTTGTGTCATACAAACACCACAATCATCCCATGATTGGTTTCTGCATGTCAAGGCTGATGTGTATTTGTGAAGCAGCACGGATCTTGTCTATCTGTAGTGCTCTTGAACCTACCGCAGATAAATAAAGGATTTTTTGCCCCAGCATAGGTAACCTTATATTTTGTGACATAAATAGACTTCAAAATGTTTTACAGCTAAAAATATGGAGAACGGGTATGTGTGCAGGTCAAGCAGAGTAAATGAGACTGTCTCACAGTTTTCTCTGGAGTTTAAATATGTTTCTATACCACGGGGAAGGAAAATACAGGTTTCATGCTTGCCTCCATGGCTGCTGCTACTCAGCTGCTATCAGCACAGTGAATGAAAAAATAACCTGAGAGAAAATATTAAAAGACATTTAAAAACTTGTCAGACCAGTTATTAGGTTAAGTAACATTTGCTATAACCTCAGCTTCATGGACCAGCTTTCCTGATGAGATCACAGCAGGTTAATGCAGGAGAGAAGCAGAATCAGAATCTGAGTCAGAAATGGAGAAGTCCATCATAACAAGGAGCAGCAGAGAGTTCCTGACGTAATGAAACTGTGTTCATCAAATATATTTCACTTTTTCCATGCCAAATATTTTGACAGCACTACAGAGAATGAAAAGGACTATATGCACAGTTCATCAAAGTCAGTACCTTGGTTCTTGCATTGCATAAGTGATAAAAAATTAGAAGTGTTTCCAGGATTTCTCTTTCGGGGAATAACACCTTACTAGTCCAAGCTAGAACATGTCACTGCCATGAAACCCAAGCTCTCTTACCTGAGAAAACTGCTGAATCAATGAGTGCTAGAAAGAATAGGAAAACTGCTGCCCAGGAATCTGTGTCCAGTACCTGTGGCAATAGGAATCACAAAACATAGAAAAGCAGTTCTCTTATCACTGAAATGCTTCCAAATTCCCCAATGAGAATATTACAGGATTAGTTCAATAGAATTCAGCCACAGGAGAAATGATCTGTCACCTCTACCTGCTGACATTTTCCCTACCTTCTAGTCTGCATCCACCTTTCTAGACATTTCCAGATGACATCTCTTTTGGCTTGTGCTCCACATGATGTGGTAATGTATCAGCCCAGCTAGAACAACATATATGGGACCTGGCAGGTATGATTTATCTTTAACCCATCAAGTTTCACTTATTTGAGTTCTGACCTCATGTTCTACCACCACCACATCTGCATGTTGTACATTCGTATAGCATTGGGCACCCACAACTTTAACATGACAAAACAGAGGAATGCTGTTGCACTCCTGTGTAATATGGAAGGACTGGATGGGCAAGTGTGCTGCCTTCTCTAGGAAAGGACCCTAAAGATAAACTTTTTGAAAGAGGCACTGGTGGAATCTGTCAAAAGAGTTTTCTGATGTGTTCATCCCATTCCAAAAGGATTTAATTTCATCATGTCTTGTGATAACAACTTTTCCTTATGCCCTTTCTTTGCCATCCTGACTGTCGGCTCAGCAAAAAGAGTAACTTACACCCGAGACCTGCTTACAAACATCACTCAAACATACAATGACTGATGGGAGAAAAAAAGTTATGAATTCTGGCTGATAGCAAATTGTTTAAAAGCCAGCCCAGACAGCTGCGCAATACATCTGCGTGAGCACAGGGCAGCCTGTGGAAGGGATGCATCTCACCGTTGCCAGACTGGACACAATGGTGAGTCAAAATTCTGCAGCTATTTTGTGGCAGTGTAGGCACTACCTTCTCCTTTTCGAAGGCGAGATGAAATTGGATCAGACAAAAAATGTGGCAGAGAGGGAAGAATGGGGCAGAGTCACAGAACTCACAAAAGTGGGGAAAAGCTGGACAAGTCACCCTATAGCTCTGTCCTAGGGAAGAGGATGCTTTGTCTGCTCGTTGGGTAGTGCTGATGAGCATCCAAAACCAGCGCACTAGGGATGGGAACCCAGGCTTCTGGCTCCTGCTCTGACATGAGGCACCAAACTAAGGGCTTGAACCCTAAAAGAGTGTTCAGGGACCCTGATTGATTTCCAGGCCTGGAAGCTCCATGGGTGTGGGGCCAGATTCATTGGAGGTAAGTAATGTGACAACACTGATCCAGCCTGTCCCCATACTCTTCCTGATATTATATGTAAACAAAAAAGGTGAAATCCCTCACAGACTGTTACTCAATCACAAACCCAGCTGTGTCTGAACTGGGTGTGCAGATTCATGTTGCTATGGCCCTACAACACGGGTTTATAGCAGCCTGCTTCTCTTTGTGTGAGTGCCACATGCAGCACAGTGTGACATTTAGCGCGTTTAGTTATAATTCAGCATGGTGATGCAAGCCAAATTAGTAACCTGTTTTCTCGTAGCCATTTAATAACAGTCACAAATGGCCTAAGGAAATCCCCACTCATAGCAAAAACAATTTAACAGACACAGATGTGTTCATCTATGCAGAAACTTTCAAAGGAGGCATTTTCATAAATACGTGCTGCTTATTGCTTTCCTAGCAGCATTTGTTACCACTTTGTGCAATGCTTGGTTTTCGCTGGGTCTTGTCTTCGTTGGCCAAATGAAGGGTCAGCCAGAGTGAAGGGCCACCCTTTCTTTTTCTTCTTGCTAAAATCATTAGTCCAGATCAATTTTATATTCCCGTATTCCATTAATACAGAAATGTGTTCTCAGAAATCATCAGCCGGTGCATGGCACTACCTTTTATAGATAGGGCTATTGCTTTGTTATTTGATATAAATTAGAAGGCATTTCAAAAAGTGAATTCAAACCCAAACAATCATTTCAGTGCACTTTTCTCTGAGATTATTGTTTTACATTATCTATATTTAAAATATATGAAATCGAGGTATACTTAATGTTCAAAGTGATGTATGATAAAGATAGAAAGAGGTGAACTCTTGATATATTACAAGTCTTTCATACCATGAAATACCTATTGCCTATTATTTTACTTCTGACATTTTTATTTTTAGGTGAATTTCAGTTGATTTGTATTGCTGACACTCTGATATGTTGTTTCCAGTGACCTTACATCTGAAATCAGTAGGGTGTGACATTTGATGGCCCAGATAAAAAACATTAATAGTAGAAGAGAGGGTTTATTTTCCTTGTCATAAATTAAGTTTAAATAACTCAGAATTTATTTTAAACTCTTCAGTACTTTTTACTGTCTACCCAATAAATGTATTCATTACTGGCAGATTAACTCAGGTTTTCTTGGTGAGGCATTTTACTCAGATGCTTTTGTATAGCCTTGTCTTTCTTTCTGAGGCAGGGTTTGGTACCAAGCACTGCTTCCCACAGACAAAAGGAGATGGCTTCCAGGTAGTAAATAAAAAGGAATATAATAGCAGCAGCATCTTTTGGCTTGATGCACAATAGCAAAGAGCCAGTCTCAGATAATTTTGGAACATCTCTGTTAACATACATAGATAGAGACTGATTTAAGTAGTAAACATGTAGTATAATTAGTATCACCTAGCCTGTAGTCTTATCATACCTGTTCA
Source organism: Buceros rhinoceros silvestris (assembly GCF_000710305.1). Taxonomy (NCBI): domain Eukaryota; kingdom Metazoa; phylum Chordata; class Aves; order Bucerotiformes; family Bucerotidae; genus Buceros; species Buceros rhinoceros. The sequence goes on from NW_010398622.1 coordinate 8,129, forward strand.
CAGTCCTGCCTGTGCAAATTGCCCAGTAAATGATCTTTTGAGGCAATTTTTTCATGAATATCAGTGAACTACACACCATTCTGGTGTATATTTCTTTACTTTGAAAATATTCAGACTGTGATCTCCAGATACAACTTGAAAAGGAGAGAAAAGGTGAGAAATTAATTCACCAGAACTGTGTACCATCAGTCCCTGGGACGCAGGCACCTTTATGTAAAGGAGCAGTATGGTTAGTGCATCTGCAAAACTTTAAAAATCCTGGAAGAAAAGCCTTCTTGCCTCTCTCTGTTCTCAGCTAGGTCTAAGGGCTCTGCAGGGAGGTATGATTTTACGTTATGAAAATGACAGATTGTTATCGGATTGCTTTAAGAATTTTTATAACAGTGAGAAAAGAGCTATGGCCACATATAGGCTCTTAAAAGTCAAGATGGGTTCCTGCAATACGGGGTTTTACTCTGTTCTCTCCTGTCATTTTTTATTGTACAGGTCTGTTTAGGATACCACTGTCTCTCTTGCGCACAGAGGATGGTGATACAGCATCCATGGTCCATGGATGGTGATACAGCATCAGTTTGCATAGCCAAGTTGTGGAAGCACTGACAACAAAAAAGGTTCATAAAAGTTTTCTTCTCTTCAGAAAGATCTCGATGGAGTTTCTGATGCAATCTGATTCACTGAAGCAAAACCAGGCTCTCTGTTGTAGCAGAGGCTGTTCCTTTCCCAGGGAAGGAGAGGGGAGCAGATTAATTTGCCTGATTAAATATGCTTCCCACTCTCTTTCTGTTGAACAAATGCCATCTGTAACTTCAGTGTGGGTGGAAAAGCACAAGAGATTTTGGATACAAGCATGTGAGCTCTGCTTCCATTGGGAAAAATATTATCCTAGCCAGCTTTTGTTTCACTTAACCTCTTTTGATTTCGACATCAGAGTCTTAAAGAAAAAAAATCTGAAAGAGTATGAGCTAGCAATGCACAAGCTGTATTATAGCTTTCTGAATGTGCAATTTGTATGTCTTCTTATACTGAAACTTTTTATACAAGTGAAAGCCTACTGATTCCAGCAGTCTATTGCAACTGACTTGCTGAGGAGAAACAGGCCCCTTGAGTCCAAGTTTGGCTGGTACTTTTCAAAACATTTCCTATATAAAACAATCTGTAGAAGAATAATAAACCTACCAGTGTTTTCTTTTACAGTTGATTTTCCTAGACTCATATGCCACTGTTGAACTGATACAGGAGCTGTGTATGAGATGGCTAATGAGAGAAAGGAGGGTGGAATTTCAGATCATCCAATAACACTCTTCTCTGGAGAGCTGTGGAAGTGGAAATGGCCTTCAGCTTGTCCAAGGGAGGCAGGAAGGATTTTGTCTCCTCCACTTGGACACTCCTCAGTGACTTCTCCCTCTGCAACTAATGGTGGAGCAGGAGGATCCCAAGGCACACCTGCACCTCTTGTTGATGGTTCATCCTCCTCAGTGGATAGCTCTGTACTCCATGTGAATGGGGGGAAATGTAAGGCATCTACTTCAGACGCCGTGGGTGTATGGGTGTGCGAGGAGCAGGGCAGATTGCTCAAATTGGTCTCATCTGCCTAACCTCAAGAGTCAAGGGCTTTCACAGGCACCAATGCATCCAAATTCTTTCTTTTTCACAGTCCCTTGCTTGGAGATCGTGTAATATTGTAGGACTGTCTGATCCTCATGAGGAATTCTGTGCAGCTAGTGGGAAAAGAATCCCACAACTAGAACACCACTTATAAAAAGTGATAGTCTAGCTATAGAGACTTATCTGCTTCTAGTCAGATCTCCAGTCTGTCTCAAAAGAGAGAAGGCCACTAAGGGAAGAGAGATGCCCCAGCCTGTGCCCTTCACTCCTCTCACACACAGGGCAAAGCTCTCCTGCTACAGAGCTAATCCAGCCTTGGAACATGACCTGTGGCCTGAAGAAGCCTAGGCTACCCAAAGGTGTCTAATGACAGCTGCTCTTCCTATTCTGGCACGCTTATGTCTGCTACAAATGCAAATAGGAAGATGACGTAGAAGCCACGTCAGAAAATGGCATCCCCGATGTCTCTTAAAAGATGTATCCAGGTCCTGGCTTACTTTGAACAAGTTCTCTCAATACATCACTCTCTCTTCAGCTACTCTGGTGATCTTGGAGGGATTTTCCTAACAAACAGCTGCACATGTCAGTTTTCCACAGTTCACAAGAGTTCCTACGTCTGGAAGTCGGTATGCCAACCATTACTATACAGCATGCTTTCTTTCACTGTGAATTCGTGAAGTATCACTGCAATTAAAATTCCCTCTTAATGACATGATTAATTAATGAAAGAAGGTTCATCGTGAAGCTCTTGAAAATGAAAATAGGGTTGATTCTCCCTCACAGTATCATAAAATTCACGTTGGGTACAGATTTTGAATGGCATCTCAGAAATACCGACATGCCAAGGAACCTAGTGAGAAGAATGATCTTCCATGCCCTCATTTGTCCGTTTCTGTGTGTGTTTCTCATATACAGAAATAAGGGAAAGACAGATAAGCACCAAAAAACCCATGCCCCAAAAGAGAAACATGGGAAGATAGTGCTGAGAAGTTTTCCTGTGCAGGTTGAAAGGCTGTAGGAGAAGGCTAAAGAATAGCACTGCAGTATATGTCACAGACGCAGTATCTGCCTCACACAGTGTAAAAATGCATTAGTGTGGGGCTCAGATGATAGACCATGTGGTCTTTTCCATTCATTTGTGATAGGTGTCCTCTGAAAAGACTGGTATAAATAATAACCAGGCCAAAATAACAAACAAACAAAATTCAAGTAACTGCTGCTTCAGTAACATCTGTAAATCCAAAGGGTTTGCTTTATGTCTTTTTTGCTGTTTATGCTTTTGTTTTCTTTTGGGGTCTGTGTGTGTGTTGTTGTTTTTCTTTAATAAAATGCTCTAAATACTTGCTGTTGGAAGAGAACAGCACTATGGGATGCTCTGAAAGGATATTCATAAGAACTGCAAACACCGACTAATTGATTAACCAAGAGTTCTTGAAGAGAATGATTTGATTAGGGTAATTTATAGAGATCGTATCTTTTGTCATCATTTGTCTTTGAAAACATAGAAGAAAACTGCTTCCAAGTGCATGTAGCTGCTGGCATGAGAGATGGTGTGCACTACATCATCAGTTACAGCAGACTGCTCAGTTTTGTACCTTTCCAGCTAATCAAATATCCAATAACAACACACACACACACACACACACACACACACATGCGCACACACAACAGTGCTCTAGCTCTTCGTGCAAAAAACTTTTCCAACATGGGCTTAGAAAAATATTTGGGGTTGCTCACTGCTCTGCTCTCTGTAGCATAAACATTTATTTAAATGGGGCTGTCTTTTCAGTAATGAAGAATGAAGGAAAAACAATGGTCTGATTTTGACAAATTAACTTGTGATTTGGAGAGTCAGTGAAGCACGGAAGAGACATTCCTAACTATACTAATTAAGTGAGCTTGCAACATTTATTTTAATGCAATGGAACCAGCCATATGAAGATGAACATTTTAATTTATTTTGTGGTGACATTATGAAAAATTTCTCCGTAGCAGATTATCTACGAAAACAAATCTCATCAGCATCTAGGTTTGTGCATGAAATTTACATCTCTCACATAAGTTTGACCTTCTCCAGTGAAAACAAATGGAATGTGCTAAGTTAAAAAGTTTCTGCAAAGGTTGTCTTCCCATTGATGCGGTGGTTTATGTTCAAATTACCTCTGTGAAAAACACATCCATTTTTCATGGTGCAGTGTAGATGAAAAATTCTGAATCCATTCTAAGGGGAATGCAAATATAGCTCATTAGTTCAAAAACATTTTTCATGAGCGACTGCTGAGTATTTTCAGGCAGATGAAAATGTGCAGTTTCAGCCAAGAATGAGCACCACATGTCCTACTAATTGTTTTTAAAACTTGTTCCTTCCCTCTATGGCATTCAATAAGTCTAGAGAGTGTGAAGATTTCTGGAGAAAAAAAGATTATAAGTATCCTCACTTATAGCGTATACTGGATCTTTTCAATATACTGTGCAGTATGAGGAAAAAAAAATAGGAGCATTAGCTTTCAGATAGGTAATATTGTTATATTCAGGCACATGACATTTCTCTCCTTGAAGTTTTTTCAGGTTTTAATAATGAGTAAGAATTTTATTTATGGAGTGCCATCAGCAGAGAGAACGGTGTCCTAAGGTTCGTATCAGTGATGATGTTATGGAGCTGCTGTCAGTAGGAGCTGCAGGAGTTCATTGGGTTTTGGTTTAACTAAGTTGAGTAGCAGGAAGATATTTTCACTGTTGAAAATTAATCTTAAGAAGGTGATTTAGCCAGGATTTTCCTCTCTTCTGCAGGCTTCCCAAAGGTTTGCTTTGAGGGCTTTAAAAAGCAGGAGTGTTGATTAATAATTCAGGCTTCCAACATTTCCTCCACGAGTCTGAAATATGAAACAAAAACATTTTAAAAAATGTTGTTTAGAAATTATCTGATTTCAGGGTCTGGTCGCTTGTCGTAAATCCCACATCTCTGAGTGGTGGTCCTTCATGTGTGACACACACCCACCAGCTCCTCCTTGCCCCTGTGGTGGAGGATGACTCTGCACAGGGCCTTTCTGCAGCCAGACACACCTTGTTACCCAGTCACCTGGGCCCAGGAGGCGAGCTGCCCTTGGCAGGGGCTGGCAGGGGTGCTGGGGTGACTCAAGTGAGTGGCACAGCTCCAACTGAACCAAAACCAGCAAGGCATCCTTTGGATGAGCCTGTCTTCACCTGGGCAACTCTGCAGCCCTCGGTCTCAGCCTCAGACAGTGTGCAGATCTCTACTTTCCAAAATTTGTGCTGCTTAGCAGTCTGTAGATATTTATCTTTTATCTTGGCCCTTTAGCTGTTAACTCTGGAGTGTGGGATCAGCTTTTAAGGCTAGTTGGAAAGAAAACCAAGCCGGTTGTCGTGAACAAGCCCTTTTTTTACAGCTGATCACTTCCCTTCTGTCTGCGTCTTTCCTGGTACCACCCATGGACCCTTTTGCAGAAGGGCTCTTCCCCTCTGAGGGATTAGCAAACCCTGGCACGTTGTGAATCACCGTGCCCTCCCATGAACTTCAGCCACCCCTGGGCTGAGCTGTGCAAATCTCTGCCTGTGCACAGAAAAGCTTGAAAAGGGATGAGTGTAGTCCTTCACCCAGCTGAATCTGCAGGGGGAGTTTAGACAGGAAAGAGGCTATTACTGAAACTTGAGTTGAAATTTAACCGTAGCAGTTGTATTAACATCCCCAATCCAATGTTATAGGACTCTTAAAGACAGTCAATTATGGAAACTTAAGCTGTCTGATGGTAAAAATCCTGTTGTCCAAGATCATAATACTGTTTTTTCACCCGATAAACAGTTCTGTTCTTCCTAAATGTTTCCTAAACACTTGCTCATTGCCATTTGGTCAAGATGGAAAACCACCAGGCACTGAATAACTAACGAACAGTGTCCTGTAAACGTGTTAAAGTTTTGTTAACAAACATCTGCTACCATTTTTTTCTTGACTCAGAATATCGGTCACTGCTTTTCTGTTTAGGTCTTCCAGAACACTTCATTTTTTAATGGACAATTTTAGAAAGAGTTCTCATATGATTATTTCATGTGTTAAATTTTCTCTACCAGAACAAAATGTTCCCGGTCATGCACAGGAAGGTCATATCCAGCATGTACCGCCATCAGGACTGCTGTAGCTCTGTCGCAGCAGGGTCCTTCACAGTCCCTCCTCACACCAGCAATCTTCTGTCTACATAGACAATACAGAGCTAAAACTGTCTGGCCTACTGAAACAAGGGAGGTGTCCCTGTGCTTCAAAATGACAGAGAAACAATTTTCTGCAGATTTCATGGCATCTGCCCATAAAGTGGAAGAGCCAGGACCTAAAATCCAGTCTCTCTTCATGCTCTGTGGCTACAGGGACAAAGCTCAGCTGTGATTTTGCTTGCATCAAGGAAAGCTCCCACAAGAAAGTGATTCCTCATATTTCCTGAGAATAAGAGAAATGCGCTGGATAGCATAAACACACAAAGATTCCCTTCAGGTCCTGGAAGGTTAGTGATAGTTCTGGAGCAGCGGAACGTGTAAGCTCTACTAAGTGATTCACACCGTTGAAGGAAAGTAGAGGTTTTACACAGATCCAGAGAGGTGATATTCAGCTCCTCTTTTGAATATACGCTGTAGCAGCATTCAATAACTCTGCCTTTAAAAATCATTGGGCAACAATTATACTCAGAGATAACGAAGCTGCCACATTGTGCGTTGGCCCCAACAGAAGAGCTAGCTGAACAAACAAACCTTGGAGACAGCTAAAGCTGCACAAAAAATGCCAGTGTGTCATCTGAGAGGACAGAGAAAAGTAGCTTCTTCCAGTGTAAAGGAGTTTTGTGACAGGATGTTTCACTGATCTTGAAATATGGAAGTATTTTTTCATCACTGAGACTTATGCATCTCTCTTAAAACAGCCAATAGCCAAGCTCCTGCTCACAAAATTGAATTTTCCGACCATACTTGCATTCAGCTAAAACCACCAATGCACTGAAAAGGTCTGGTAGGACCAAACTCTTCCACATCAACAAGGAGTTTCTCACAAGTTTTTCAGATTGCTATTTACAAGCAATAAGGATGGCTGCCAAGCTTCTCACAAAATCCCTGATGAAAGAAAAAGATGATGCGTTTATACAAAAGCTAGTACATAGACCTTCAAAAAGAAACTTTTGACAATATGCTTTTGACTCCAAAGTAATGCACAAAACATCATTGCTCTTTCTGAGGTCATGTATGTCTTGTGTTTCTCTTGAAGAATCATTTCTCTTCATTCACCTTTCTGCTCTGTTTAGGCAACCAGATTAATGTTGTGTGCCTGGACTTGTTGCTTTTCTGGCTTTCATGCTGTGAAGATAGCAGCTCAAATAATGGCAAGAATCCATCCAAATGGGGAGAGGTTTTATTTCTCACCAGTCTTCCTGACCCCTCTAGAAGCCACATTTCTTCCCCTTTTATTTGTCCCTTCTTCCACTTTTCCTTTTCTGATTCCAATTCCCCTTTAGCTAAGAACATCCAACGATATTACTGTCTTCTGCCATCTGTAAACAGCAGCCAGTTGCTTTCATCCTGAATAACACCTATATTAGACTGAGGCAAACAAGGAGCAACAGGGAACAGAGAGAGCCTTTCCTGTGAGAGATTAATCTACGTGTGCTTCTTCTGTAAGATCTGCAGCCCACCGTTCCTGTGGAAGATGCTAAACAGTCCCAAATTCGTAAAGGGTAGGCTTAATGGTTCTTCAGCCACTGGCGACCACTGGCAGGAGGCATAGCTAGCAAATGGACAATGTGGTCAGGACTCTAGGGATTACCATTACCATGTGCCCAGCTGCTTTGGGAAACCCTCCGGCCCATCCAGAGCCATGCAAAAATTAGAAGAATCTCGAGCTTCTGCCTGTGGTGCCCAGTCTCTGAAGACCTCCAGCTATAACCCTGGTGTTGCCAGGCCTAGATTTTTTTTGAACTTAGGTGACCAGGGGTCCTCTTCTGTTGAATTTGAGCAACCTGTAAATCCCTGTTCTGTTGGAGATGCCAAACCGGGACAGCGCTGGCTTCACAGCTGGCTAATGGAAGTTGGTGTCTCTTATCCTGGTGGATGGCTTAGAGATTCTCCTGGGTCTGGTCACAAGCCTTGCCTTTTCACGCTCCTGACACTTCGGCTTGCACTGATTGCTGAGTGGCTCCAGTATCAGTCTGCAAGTGTTGTTCCACAAGATGTTAGTCTTTGGATAGCAGGAGTGTCATAAATGAAAGCTAACAGACAGATATGAAAAGAAGTTTTCTCCCTCCCTCATTCCCTTTGTCTCACCGTCCTTTAGTGCAGTATCAGATTGCAAGAGATTAATTTTATGTAAAGTTTTACATTTCAGATTTTGATCAGCATTTTTTTTCCCTTGGTTGGCTCTGAGAAAGCATATATTCAAGTTTGAGAATTCATCATGTCTGATTAATGATGTGTATATAGAGCCTCCTGTATCATCTTCCTTCTTTTGGTCTTTTTTATTCAGTTGTTTGCTGTACTTCAACCCTGCAGATAGATGGTTCTGCAGTGATAAATGTAAAGTTTGCATAAGCCATGTAACAGCAGGACAGCCTATTATCACTGTACATTTTCCATGGCTGTGCAAACCTCTGTAGGCTATTTTATTGCTAATAGATCCACAGAGAAACAGTAGTGATTTTATGACTCTTTTTAAAATGGAAATTCATGTTTGAGAAATACAACTGGGAGGAAACAGATGTAAACCACTTAAGCATTTGCAGAAAATTGAGATGCACACTCTTATTTACAGACCCACATCGCCTCCATCGTTTTATTTTCAAAATTAAAATAAGCAATCCGTTTGCCATGGGAAATGAGGAACTGTAAACTTGTTGTTTTTCCTTTACAAAGCAATGGCCAGCGTCACTGTCTCTGTGCTTAATGGCACCGGAGAAAGGGGATTGTGTTGTCTGTAACACATCTCCTTTGTAATTTGTGTAAGAGGTATACAAATGGGAAAGATTTTAGCATAACCATGTGTCTGAATTCACATTATGTTATAAAAGCTAAAATGATTGCCCAGCTATTATAAGGTTTTACCCAAGTATTTAAAGCTATTGGAAAATTGATTTTAAAACTTTAATAGCAAACAATTGCAAAGCGTTTACACTCATGTCAAAGTGCTAGTGCACTCATTGCCTACGCTAGCAAAAACTACTTTTTTCTTCTTGCATGCTGGTTTAGATTACTGATTTTGAGGGCCAAGCATCCCATTGGAATAATATTTTAAAATACCCCTATAAGTTCTGTTCAAAATGTACACTCATGAAATCACCTGTCAAAAAAAAAGGACAGCATTAAACATTTATTAGTTATAATAATACTTTGTGCTGATCTAGAGCCCTGCATCCATGGATATCGGAGCTGCGTACCCTCTGATGTGTCTCTTAAGAAAGGGTGTTATATATGCTTTACAAATAGCTAATGAGGCACACAGAACTTTATGGAGGCTTGGATCTGTGTCACGGCCTGCTGAGGGCTGAGGGTTGGAAGAACACCCTGTCAGTCCTCTGCTCCTCAGCAGTCACTGCCATGCACATGTTTTTTCAGCCATGTATTTCTCAATTACTGTTTGTTTTACAGGAAATTAAGAACGCTGCCTTGTTAAAGTACTTAGAAAGTACTGACAACATACTATCACATCTGAAGGAGGCCACTGAGCAGTGTAAAGGGGAATGCGAAAAAAAAAAAAAATGTAAGCATCAGCTGGTAAATGAAGAGATAGAAAATCCCCCCCTCTAAGGAACTGGCATGTTGAATGTTATATGAGAATTGTGTCTCATAGGAAACAATCTTAGCAATGTTCTTTGACAGCCATGTGTACAACTATGATAACGCTTCCTTACAGCAACAGCTCCATATACCCTGGGACACAGGAACTGCGAATGCTTCCTGATCATAACTCCTTACCAAAAACTGGCCTCAAAGCTCAGATGAATCCAGGTCCTTCTCTGCAGCCACTCTGGTAGTCATGTGACCACTCTTTTCTTAAGAAGACCTTGAAACTGATGAAGCAGCTGTGAAGAAATTGTAGCACATCACTGAGATGCCCCTCTTGGGCATCCTCCTGTGCCATAAAAAGAAGAAAAGGAAAGGAGAGATATTTTTATTAACAGCAAACCCACCAGTGTGCCTGGATCTTGTCAGCACAGCTTGCAAGCAGGAGAGGAGCAAAAGCAGCCAGGCAGAGCAGAGCTGGCAGTGTAAAATGCCCAGGGAGCAAGGATGCAAGCTCTAAGAGAGCAGACTGAGGAGAAAGAAAAATCAGGTGTCAGGAAAGAATGGCCTGGGGAAGTGAGGAAGGAAAACAGCTGGGATGGGAGAGTTCCCATAAAGAGCAAAACCAGACACTAATTCCACTTTTGGGAGGGAAGACTAAGACACATATTGCATTAAAGAGAGCTAACAACACAGACTGACTTCCCTAATGTTATTCTTCCATGCAAGTGGTTTCCATAGTGATGTCGCTTGATTGCAAGTGAGAGAAGAGATGGCCACAAGGCAATCTCTGCTAGGATGCTGTTCACACCACAAAAAAACATGAAACCTCAAATTGCTTCAAGAAAAAACCCCGCACCGCACTTGCTCAGTCCCTGAAGAGTGGCCGGGAAGGGAAATGACGAGCAGTCTTGTCCTACCCCTGGGCAGAGGGAGGAGACTTTCCCTCTCCAGTCTGGAAAGTCTGCAGAAAGCAAAACCTCTCACTGACTCCATTACATCTGCCATCAATGGGCTCGCTGCAGCCCTTGGGGTGACCATTCGGAAAATGTGCTTCAGCCCTCCAGTCCATCAAAAACATGACCAGGAGCTGATGAAGTTTCACACAAAACTCTAAATGAAAGAATTCTTTCTTATAATTTTCTACACTTCACTCAATGCTGATTAGTACATTAAAGAGCTTTATTGACCCCGGCAGTTAAATGGAAAGCTTTCTTGTTGTGGCACTGAAAGAAGGGACAGATTTTCCAACAGCTGTCTAATATCTCTGTCAACATGGAAATGAAATAGATTTAAGGACCTCGGAAAAGCATCTGAACATTTAGTGCCCAGTAATAATGAATTCCAATTTCCACTTGCTGAAACTGGAATTACTCTCAGTCTGTCCTACCAACTTTCTAAATAAACATCTGGCACAAATTTATTTTGAAAAAAAAAAAAAGATTATCTAAAAGCAGGATACTAGGTGATCATCTCTTTATTTACCCAGCTACAGAGGCACAGCGTTTGAAAAATGCTAGTGTGAACCCGTGTGTCAGGTTCAGCCCTGCAGGGAAAAAAAAGGGTAACAATAAATAGCCAAATAAGAGCATAAATGATCATTAATTTCACTGAGATTTGTGAGACACATCAGAACTCTTTGGATCCATGTACAGCAGTGCTCAGATCAATGGACAAAGTAAAAACATCACAGTGTTTCCGACCTCCAGCTGCACACAGCAATCCCTGTTCTTAGATCAAGGCACTGTGATAAAGAAAGATCAAGCAAACGTAGCCTGAGGACCTGTGAACAGATGTCTGCTTCTTTCTTTGGCCCAGCCCAGCCTGCTACAGTTCATATCTTAAAACCAACAACAAGATTAAGCGATTATTCTCTATACGCTTGTTACTGTCATTCAGTAAAGCAGCATCTAAAATAATAGCTTTTCTCCTGCCACCCAAGGTTGAGTACTGCAGAAAAATGTGTTGAAACTGATTAGGTTAGAGAGATAGGTCTGCATAAATAATTGCTGAAAGTCAACTAAGTCAAAATAATAATAGCAGAGAAAATTAACTTTCAGATAGAAAAGCTACCTGCCTATGCTCTCATTTTTATACTGAAGACTAATTCAGCAAACGAAGAATACAATTCTTGGGACAAAGCGGCTAACCCACGGATTCATGGTGATAGCTGTCTCAAAAAACAGGACTACCCTGAGATCAATAGGCCTTGAGAAGATTTAAATTCATTGTTATTTTTATTATCATTATTATTATCATTATTACCATGGAACCATGTGAAGATTTATATACAACTTTTCGCAGTTGTTTTGCCCTGTATGTCGGCAATTTACAGATTTACAGATAATTAGGTAGAATACCTGAAGCAATTCAAGATTTCTTTTCATACAGTTGTATTTCTTTTCCTGATTTTTTTTTTTTTTTGGCCCTATCTGTTATCAGTTACTTTCTTAAAAACTGGCACACTGTACAGAGAATTCTTCAATTAACAATGCAGTGGTCATTAAAGCTCATCACTTCTTTGTGCAGTTAACAACAATGTGAACGTGGAAGCCCTCATGACAAGCCTCCCTCTCACAGAAGAGGAAACGTCTTGGGTCAGTATCTCATCCCTTCGAGGTCCCTTTTCTTGGTCTTGAAATAACATTTATAGCCCTATTTGTCAGTACCATTCTGTCCTCACAAGAAGGAGCCAGTTCAGAGTAATCATTACCACCATGTTTTATGCAGGAGTCTACATCTAGCAGCGAACACTCCTCTCGGGCCAAGAGAGCAGTGTCATATCTGCTGAGCACTTCTGATGTCTCTGCCTAGCTCATTCAGCATGGCCTCATTTTCTATTTTTACTTCAGTTTCTGTATTACTATCCCAGAAATGGATATGTTTCAAGTAACCTGACAGGTTCTCTTCCTTGACTATTTTATTGTTTTCAGTGAAATGCCTTTTGTATGGTTTCTTTTGTTCATCATTATAAACATCAAAGAAGTACATTTTTTCCTTGCAAGTGAAGAAAGTCTGACAATTTTGTATTCAGGACCGAATATAAGTTAAATAACATTGTGCTGATCCACTGTGAAAACAAGCAAAACATGCAAAACCTCCCCCAAAATACGACATCTCAGAGTTACAAAGCAGCTTTCCTACCAACCATTAGTTTGCAGTTGAAGGTACAGCGCATACTTTTAACTCTAGCAAAAGGTTTTTCTCATACTTCCAGACGAGCAAATGTATGACTCCTTATCTAGAAGTAGCAAAAGAATTTCTGTGTTTTCAATCACATGCAGAATCTAATTCGGGCAGTATGCATCTGATGAACTTGCAGGGCTTCTAAGGCTTATCAGTACTGAAGTTGCAACTTGTTTTCATTTTGCAGAGTACTTCTTAATTATATTTATACTGAAGTTACAGAGCACATGCTGAAGGCAAACTTTTAGGGATTCTCAAACGACCTAACCATGGCCCGCAGGCATAAAACTGGAGTAGTCCCAGAACCCTTTTTATCACATGAGAAACTTGGAAAGATACAGCTAACATGGAAAACGTGAGTACTCAGGAATAGTTTTTACGTGTGGTTCCCGATTATCATCCTCATCCTCACACTGACTGCCAAGGATGGGTCTTGGATTTGGTGAAATCTACGATATTTGTCCCTCGGTGTTGATGGAAACTGTTGCCTAACACAACAAAGAGATAAAGCTGACTTGAGGTGGATCTTGAGGTTAAGGAAGTCCTTTACTGCCATCATACACCCCATTGCAATCATCATGTTTTCTTAAAGACTCATAGTATTCTTTAGCTTGTAGATCCTCAATCTCCCAATCCCCCACCCCCTCCCCATAATATTTAAGTCCTTACAGTTTCACAGGAAGGTGCAAAAAGGTCAAAAAGGCAATAAAAATTAAAAAGACGGATAAAAGAACTGCAAATATTTATGTATACCATAAATCTTGGGAGTATTAAGGAATTTCGCTACTATTAAAAAGAAATTCTTATGAGTTTGGAAACCTCAATCATCAATTTTTGAATGCCTGGAGTTGGCAACACCATGTGCTTTCTAACAGAGACTCAGAAGGTACCACACACCACAAGGCTTCCTGTATCCTGAAGGTTTAAAATATGCAAGAGCATACTTTTCCTATTAGGTGACCAATATTCATATCTGAAATCACGTTTAGACCACAAAAGAGAAGTTAATAACCCATCACTCACCATTTTCTATGGTAGTTAAGGAGTTGCACTAAACTGAGCATTGTGAAATTTCCATGTGCCAATTTGCTGCCGCTTTTTAGTACACTAGCTGAGGAGTCCAGAAATCAAAGAGATGCAGCATCTTCAAACATGGATACCTAAAGCTGTGCCATTCTGAATGAAAATGGACACCGAAATGAACGTTAACGTGTTTCTCTATAGACTCCTTCACTTGGGCACGGTTGATGCTTTCCTCTACCAGAGCTGAAGCTGGAACTACATAATGAATAAACACGTCTCACTGAAACAACTTTGACATTTCAACTAAGTTTACACATTAATTAAGATAAGGTTGTCTTAGCCCCCCAAAAAAGGAGCAGAAATTTGAGAGAACCTGGTGGCTGAAGTATAGTATAAAAAGCTGTATGAACACTTTGTTAAATGCACAGATTTAACCCTGCTGTTTTGCTCCTAATCATTATTAATTGCCTCCAGTGGTGGACATTAATTTCCCCATTGCAGCAACATGCATCTTGAGCTTGGGCATATCCTAATATATCAAGTGGGACAGGTGATATAATTCAGCTGGTCACAGCTGGAAAGAAGACAGCCACCCACACGCAAGCAGTCTGTCAGCCTTAGTTACGCTGCAGACACCACCACAGCCTCCATAACAACATTGTACATTTGTCTCTGGGGATAACTTTACAAGAAGTACAGCCGATCAGTTCATCCTATTTAATCTGTTGTTGTCTTAGCAGGAATAAGAATGCTTTAGCCTGGGCTTTAGCTCCAAATTTTTTTTTTTTTGGTGGGGGGGATGGTG
>NW_010398623.1:0-6566 GCF_000710305.1 Buceros rhinoceros silvestris
GTATATCGGTCCCTCGACCCTTAACACTTAGTGAGCCAGGTTTTCCTTAAAGGCTGATAATAATGGTAAGGCTAGGTGGGGTTTTTTTGTTGGTTGGTTTTGTGTTTGGTTCTTTGTGATCATTCACTTTTTCTTTTATTGGCTTAAATCTGGCTCATGGAAACAAGTGGAAAATCTTCCACTTGCTTCAAGCACTTCATTCTTTGTCCTCATTTCCCCTAATGTTAAAAGTAGGATCACAAATTAGGAAAACTAATTACATAAAATTCCATCTTGAGTGCAATCATAGTACATTTGAACTGCATTCTCAATTCATTGTCATTCTCTGGTGGATACTACTGAGGCAAATGTTTTTGACAGAACTTTTAATCCCTATGTCTAATGATTAAAAAGCTGCTTTTTATTTAAAAAGGTGTTATTTACCTGTACAAGTGATCAATAAGTTAAATTATTTTCTTCACTCTGTAGTGAGAGGAGAGAGTATTTCAGAGGGATTTGGAGAAAGACTAACTGGTCTCCTGTTTACCATGGTGCGAGTGAGAAGCGATCTTATGGTAATTAATGGAGTTATTTGAGCTTAAAGATTAAATGAGTGTACAGAAAATCAGTAACTAAAGATCACGTCACCATAGTGAACAGAAGTTTGAACTGAACTGAAGGGTAACGGAGAATTAGATTCGTTAAAGGCTGAGTGAGCAACTCTTGATGAGCAAAACAATGGACGGCTTGTCTAAGTAATCTGGATATAATTCATGTATTCAGATTAATGTTTAAGTTGTTCTTACACATGATACAAAACCTTTTTTTTTCTCTTCACCTACACCTGGCCACTATCATCTCAAAAAGAGATGAATACTGCAGAGTCCTGAATCAGATCCACCAGTGCATGAGGCTTTCATAAAGTACAATATCTTCCTCATAAGGCAATGTTTCAGAGAGCTCATCTGATGAGCATGAACTACTTCATAACTGCTAGTCAGTGTCAGCAAAATGAAAATTTTGGTAAGTATTAGATAATTTTATCTTTTAATCAGGAGGAGGCATCAAAAAATGATGAACCATGGAGTTTAGAATTTGCTGATGTACTACCAAGCAGTTTGACTGTAATCAAGTTTTTATTCATACTGAAATTCTTTGAGTTTCAATATCAGAATGACAACAGAAAATTGTATTAATGTTCATGGTCATTAATGTTCACTTCATTATAACAGGATTTACGGTAAGAAACTCGTGAAAATGCATCTTCCATTGCATCGTTTCTAAAAATATAAACTAAATTTATTTCTATTAAATTAAAAATTACATTTCCATTCACAACAGAACTGCTTCTTACCTATAATTTCTACATATAAAAATGTCTTAGATTTCTGCCCTAGCAGGAGGAGACTCAGAGTGGAGAAAAGATCTTAGAACCAAATAATACACAGGGTGTATTATTGGTCAACGGCCAATGGTCTTTTAATGAGGTGAATTACAGAAACATGACTGAATTTAGAAGTAGTTTCCTTCTCTTTGAACGATCTTCTACAAGAAACTAAGAAGTTTGAGCAGAGCCTTAGAATGATCAGACACATATCAAGTCACCTTTGTCTAAGAAAACCATGAAATAAATGTAGTCTGCTGCAAGTATCATATCAGGATCTAACTTTTGGCTGGTTTCATTACAGGGATATTAAAATATTGTTTAATCTTGACCACCATTAGAGGCATTTTGAAAGAGAGCTTTTGGAAGAAATAGAGAAAAAATGAACAAACTCTTTTGCTGGGGAACTTAATTCAAGAAAAAAAAATCATTCATGAACTATGAATGTGACTGAAAAATTACTGATGTTATGCTTTTTAGCAAACTATTTAAATTCACACATTACTTAGAATTTCTTTTGTGCAATTCAATGTTTTCTACTTAAATAAAGCCTGAATTTTGCAACTTCATTGCTAAAGAACGAAGGAAATGAAGGAAAAGTTTCCAACTATTTTAGCCAAAGTAAAAATAAGGACATGGAGCCATCATTTATTGTTTACCATAACCAAAATCCTTAAACCATCAGTAGAAAAAATTGTACAATTGAAACCCTTATTTAAATTCCCCTTAGCTTATAATAAACAGTATGAATTTGAAAACCCCTGGAAGACACAGGGTTTTGTTCTTTTCTTTTAGCAGAATTCATACAATAGGAAGATTCCTTTGTAATGAAAAAGGTAAAATTCTAGCCTTTTTTTTACTTTCAAGATAAATTTTCTTTTTTTTTCTATTAACTGTAAATCAGACAAAAATAGATTTGATCACTGAGGAGAACAAAAATATCTTGTTTCATATGACACTGCTAACATCTAAAATGTGAGGACTTGCTTGCATTTCAATTAGACTAATACAGCTCTAGAGCTGGAGGTCATTTGTATGTGTACTTCAATAAGCATATAATGGAAAAAAACATTATAAAGAAGAAAATGCAAAGTACCCTCCCCATACTCATTATGAAACAATGGCCCAGGAGAAAAGGTGTAAGAATGATTTTATAGATAGATATATATATATACTGAAGTTTTAAATAATGTACAAATTAATTATGTAACAAATAATTCACTTTTTTTCCTCTCTTCTTTTAAACTCTTAAGATAAGCAAAAGCTTATTGGAAGAGGAAAATCATGCAAATAAGTTAATACCAGAGTATCAGTTACAGTAAAGCCCTGTGGTTTACAAACAGAACGGCCCAATTTGTGGTGTTAGTTAATAGACAAGTGACACAGACAAACATACCTTTGTCATCTGGCTTGCTAACCTTGAGAGAAGAGCTTTATACAAGCACTGAGGACAATTTTTGACATGGGCAATCTATGGGAGCAGCTGTGCTGGGGTTGTTTCTTAAGAATAAGGAAGAATTGATTGGTGATGTGCTTATTGAGGGCAGCCTTGACTGGCTGCTGTGAGGCAGTACTGTCTGAGATCCTGAGGGAAATGAACAAGAAAAATAGTAGGATTGCAACCATTAATTTCTGGAGTAGATTTCAGTTTCTTTAGGGCTCTGCTTGATGAGATTCCATGGAAGACTGGCCTGAAAACCAAAAATGGCACCAGAGAGCTGGCTGACTTTCAACAATAATGTTTTCAAAGCACAGAAAATCTCATTCTGACATGCAGGAAGCTGCTCAGGTGAGCAGAAGTCCAGCATGGATGAACAGGGTACTCCTGACTGAAGTCAGATGTGGAAAAGAAGTTCACAGAGGGTGGAAGAAAGGATGGGCTACCTGGGAGGACCACAGAAACTTTGCTTGGTGTGTTGGGGTTGGAGATCAGAAAGCCAAAGTTGAGCAGGATTTGGCCCTCACAGGAAACGTCAATGGCAAGAAGTTTTGCACAAGTTCATTGGTAGCAGAAGGAAGGCTGAGGGAACTATACGCTCAGGACTCAGTGGGGAGGGGACCTGCTGATGATGGACATTGAGAAAGCTGAGATATCAAGTGGATTTTTTGGAAAATTTTGCCTCTAGGTCTCACAAGCCCCTGAACCTACATTCAGGCTTTCTGGAAGTCAAACTGAAAGAAGAGTTAACGTTCATTTAACTCACTTGGACCCATACAAGCCCACGTCACCAGATGTTTTGCAATTGTATCGCAAAAACAATGCAGCTGGCTGATGCCTCTGTAGGGCCAACTTTTATCATTTTCAAGAGATCATGGCAAGGAGGCAGGTTCCCAATGCCTGGTAAAAGGCAAACGTTGAACCTGTGTTCAAAAATGCAAGAAGGGTGGGGAAACTGCAGTCCAGGCAGTCTCACCTCATTTTCTGGACTTCAGGTCAGAATTCAGAAAGGTCAGCACAGAGTTGAAATGGGTCATATGGAGAATTTCACTAACACTGAAAGCATTTTAGAGATATTTCTTAAGTGTTTGCAAAAATGTTTATATATCAGCATCTCAGATTTGAATAAATGACAAAAGGCACAAAGAAGTCAATCAGCTACCTATGTAACAAATAATAGTACATTGGCACTAGCACTGGTTCTCCCCAGCCAGAGGTTTCTGTCAATTTTTTTCCCTAATTCATGTTTAGATTTGTGTATTTGGTCTTGTACAGAATATGGTTTTCTTCAGAAAACTAAAAATCATCTACTAAGCATCATAGGCTTTCAGATAAAAAAATGTTTTGCATTTGGAAGAATGAAAAGGATTTCTTTTGCAAAACCATTTTTTTCTCTATATCTATTTCTTGCTGAATGAAATCCCAGTGGAGCTGGAAACTTTGTTCTTTTGTCTGACATATTTTTATTTACAAAGAAAAGAGAAGAAAATGTTGCCTGAAATCCAGGAAATGCTGGCCTGGCATAAAATAGTCTCATGTTTATTTTGCTATCAGTCATCTTGTCTAGATTTCCAGACAGTGCTTTGCTTCTGACACAGTCATATATAACATGATGTACTTGTACGTAACACTTCGTTGCTTGGATATGTACCTGATAGTCCTGTTATAAAAATCAAATTTTTTCAGCTTTCTTTTAGAACACTGAAGAAATTACATTCAAATTTTATACGCAGCAAAGAATACACAAATATTTACACAATACATAAAACTGATGCTCCTGTAAAATTCATAAAGTTGACAGTAATAAAGTTTATTGAAACTGATGATTTTATTATTGAAAGTGTTTCAGCTGTCAGTGCCTGTTTCAATTTAACAAGGTTCAATTAAACAAGAAAGCAAATCTTTACTGCTTTTGAACAGGGAGAATTAGGCAATCCTGTCATAGCACAGACTGAGACACTCATGTCTCTATTTAATTTCATTCAGTCCCTCATGAAATCCCCTCGTCTATCCTTAGCTTGCTACACAGGGATAGAAAAAATCAAAGCAAGAACTCATTAGGTAGAATATCTTCAGGTAATCTCCAGATCAATCAGTAAGGAAATCCAACATTCTATTTCTATACTTTTAGGGAAAAAAAATTGATCTTTTTCATATTGTTTGACATAATATTTCTTATACGCTTAGGAACTACAGCAAGCATATTCCTGAAGCCAATGGCAGGGTGTTTCTTTGGCAGAGAGTTCACAGAATGAAGCAGAGATAAGATTTATTACTCCTTGTTTGAGAAATCACAAGGAACTCCAGCAAGTATAACATCTGTTCAGGAGGACTGCTTGCACAGCAGGTATTACCTTTCTTAGGTCTGGGAACAGGGAATGTACATCAGGACAGCTGCCACATTCTGCTTGTCGTGTAGTGTGTAGATCAATTTTGAATAACCTGAATGCACAGGGACAGGTTCACATGAGGGAACTAATTCCTTCTCATAATTTATAGGGAAATGAGAACTTCCATATAGGACAGAATGATGCACAGAATTGTCCTATAGGGTAGCATTGTCCCAATAGAATATTATGACACTCCTTCTTCCCCTCAAATGTGAGTATCTGCTTAGCCATCTTGCATAAAGATACCAAAGTTTCTTACAAACAGAACTTTACTTTCCCTCCCCTGCCCTGCCCTGCCCTGCCCTCCCCTCCCCTTCCTTTTTTTCCTAGTCAAATCAAGATTTCTTGAATTCAAACACAATGTGAATGTACTCCATGTTTTTCTCTTGAGTGTTAGTTCTGGTAAACTAATCTGCTAGACAGTTTAATTATGTTTGCATAACTTAAAATCTGGGGGTCTCAGTCTCTCAAAGATAATTATTAATGTAGGAAAATGTCATTAATTTCTGATTAGAATTTCTTGAATCATTTAGAAGTTTTCTTTTTAGGACCAAAAACTCAGTCAAAACATTTTGACTTCATTCTCTCTGCTTTAAGCTGATTGTTCTGAGATATCTGAGCTCATGCCAGACTGGATTTTCTACTGTTGGTGCTTACACAACGCTAGCTATGAAAAATGCCACCTGGACTCTCTTTGACTCATGAACTGATTTAGTAAATGGTTTGGGAGCTTCGTGTTCTCAGCTATGCTAAGCAACATTTCATTGCAAAATTGTTCATTACTCTTACTGGTCTGCAATTTTCACAATGTGTGCAAATTTTAATTACAGAGGAATAGCTGCAGTCTTGCTTGTTTTATTTAGTTGGCTCCATGGCAAAGATGTGTAGAGGAATATAGGAAAATATATCTAAATCTAAGACCTTTATTCTTTACAATAACATTTTATGAGAAGGCATATGAATCTGACATTGTTGATTTATTATTTGCCCCAAACAAATAAAATTGTTTGATGTGCACCTCTGTTTCTCTAAGCCCTGTTTATATAATATGTGAAATTGCTGAAGAATCAAAAATTACAAATCTTTCATCATTTTCAACTATAAACTCTTTAATCACTGGTAGCAGATTCCGGGGTTGATCATGGTGTCCTCTTTTGAGTGGTAGGAAGTGAACACAGAGTAAACATTTGCTCTTATTTCTAGGGACACAATTTATTTAAATATTTTCTTGCACCTATACTGGGGAAGGTGAACCAGTCAGTGAAATCGCTTCATAAAATACCGAACAGTGTCTTTATTGATTAGACATTGCTTCCGGTATAATATTCAGCTTAAGGAAACCAATAGAGGAGAGGAGAGGAGAGGAGAGGAGAGG
>NW_010398623.1:6762-7457 GCF_000710305.1 Buceros rhinoceros silvestris
AGGAGAGGAGAGGAGAGGAGAGGAGAGGAGAGGAGAGGAAAAATCTCTCACGTGGCATTGTCCTGAGATGGCAAAGAATTGCATACCTGAAATAGACTTGGAAGTGACTTCGCATGAAGAACAGCATGTGCTGCATCAGCAACATAGAGTAAAAATTGGAACTGAAGGAAGAAAACTTCTCTACTCAAGAAAGTTTGTTAGTAAAACATAAATTGAAAATGCCTGCCACATGTTAATGTTAGCACTTTTTTTTCCCTAAAGTTTAGTGAATATTTAGTGCAGTATAAGACTATAAAACGTGATATAAAACCAGCTCTATCTTGCAGAGTTTGAAAGTTTATATGGGGAGATGACATGAGCCCTCTCTGGAAATAGTTATTCTGGCTCAGCAGATTGTTAGTGGAACACTGTGGCTGCTAGAAGGTTTCACTGTGCTGTAGTACTGCTGCACACTAGCAGTGGAGCTAAAAAGGGAAGTGAACTTCATTTGGATATGGGCTAATAACTGGGTAAGAGCTTCAAAAAAACTAACCAAAACAAAAACACCTCTCAAAAAAAAAAAATACAGCACTACATAGAGTTCCCTTAAATATGAAGCTCCTACATGTTTCAACATGAGACTGTTTTAAAGACTGAAGAGCTTCAGAACAAGGCAGTTTTGTGAGCCCTCACTCTCCTAAATATCCTGGGTTATT
>NW_010398623.1:7639-15840 GCF_000710305.1 Buceros rhinoceros silvestris
TTAATAATACAATTAAGAATATACTCTATGTACATTTTATCTGTTACCAGCCACTGGTATCATTGCCGTATCATTGCCATATCATTGCAATACTTGCCTTTACGGTTATTTAATTTTTTAGAAACAACTTCCACTGGCCTTGAAAAGCAATACAATATAGTTGAAAAACTATCTTTAGTTTATCTGTGATTGGAATTAACCTGTGTATTAAATCTTTTGGTGTCTAAAGATGATCAAATAATCCTGAAAGCAAACAAAACCAAATAAACTAAACAAGAAACAAAACAAGCCCCGCCCCCCGCCAACAAACTAGCATATGTATCCAGTGATGCTGCAGTCTGAAGGACAGGAAAATGTGTTTCAAATATTTTTCTTCAAAATGTTGAGAAAAATAACAAGGAACTATTTCAAAATATTGGTAATCGCAAAGTCTTGCAAGAGGAAGGACATATACCTTAGAAGTTTAGAAAACTGATTTACTCTTATATGGCAGCTCTTCCAGTAAAATCATGATTTTATTCAGTAACGGGTCACGAAGCTCAGTAAAATGATGGCCCAAGAGTAACAACATTTTTTAATATTTATTTTAAAATATTTTCAATTTTTATTCTTTAGATGTCTCCTTTTGTTTTCAGAAGATCTGCTTTAGCAGAGCCTCTTTAAAATTTAATCTTAATGTCTCTTTAGGAACCAACACTGATAACAATCAGTGTAATACACAGTTATAGAAAAGTACTTTAAAAATCTGAGCTTTAACTATGCATACTGAAAGAGTACAGGAAGGATACTGTGTATTTTTCTATAACAACTTTCAGTGCACTGAACAGGAGATTTGGGATTGTTTTGTTTTTTGCTGCAAGCAGAGTTTGAAAACATTTATTTTATGTATATTTTTCCTGGTTACTCTTTTATGACTCTTTTAGAAAACACATTCCATTACTTAAGAAAAAGCAAACCCCTGTAACATTTCAGAAAAGGATTGGTGTGTTAGAAAAAGTAAATGGTCACCTGTATGCAAGCCAAGACAGAATGACTGGGCAAAAGGGTGAGCTTGCAGACAGAGGAATTGGTTCGCCAGGCCAGAGCACAGACTGGAAAGCAGATCAGGGTAAGCGTTTCAGTATGTTCAGGGTCTTTCATTACCACCCTTCTCCTGGAGTGAGATATCTAGTCAACTACACAGAAAACTGACAGCCTGATACATGACATGGTCTTCCTGGCTGACTTCTGCACATTCTCACAGACTCCTCTTTTTCTCTAAACTTGTCTTTTGCATCAGTGTTGTGCTTTTCTACCATTTACTGATGGATGTGTTCCTGATGTAGGAACTGACAGGCAGCTGCAGATTCTGAAAGCTCCTCAGCTCTGAGGGGCAGAAGCTACAAATATTTTTAGTGAAAATGTTAGCTGACAAACAAAAGCAAGTTTGTACTTCATGAAACACTTTATATGAAATAAAAAAAGTCAGTGGCACTAAGATGTTTTGTTAAGGAACCTGGCCATCAGTGTTGAAACACTTCGGGTTTCCTTCTCTTTGGACTTGGATCTCTTGATCTAGGGTTTGGTGCCCTCCTTCTGAGCCATCCCCTAGGCTGCAGGCAGAGAGTGCCTGGGAGCCTGCTGCTGATAAACAACAAAACCATGCTCAACATGTAGTTGAGCAAATGGTGATAGTAATGGTGTTATCAGCATGTTCCCTCACTCTGTTTTACTGTTGCAGGTATTTCCAAGTAGCCTTCTGTAGGGAATAGCAATACAGAGACACATCACCTAGTGTAAACTTACTGGGGAAAAACCCATATAGAATATCTAGTTTGGATATGACAGGGATTCAATGTGCATTAGTACAAACGTATTTTGGTTAATAAATTGTGTTTATTAAATAATAAGTAGTGGTTTAGACATTGTGCTGCACTGATCTGTCCAAGACATGATTCTGGGCTGCTCTTAGTCAAAAAAGTATGATATTTTTATAGTCTTGCCTAGCACTCCTCCTCACAACGGTCTCAATTCACTAAAACATGGAAAGCTGTAAATCTGATTTTATTCCTCCTCCAATGTTTTTATGGAAATGATGAAAAACCCAGTGGTGTTAATGGAAAAGAAATAATCTCCCTAGATACTTATGCAATGTGAAAGTGATTGAGTGGATATTTAACTATTTAATACATTAGTGACACATGCAGATAAGACTAAATAACTGAAGAAACTAGGACAACTCTTCCGTCTGTATTGGTATAATCCAGGTCACACTGGTATTGATTTACTACTAGCAAATGGTTTGATAATTACTACAAAAGTGAAGTTACTTTATCACATTTTCTACATCCATCACAATTATACACAAACTTTCAATAATCACTGACTTGTTTAGAAGTCTAAGAAGCAAGATAAGAACTGAAAAGATACTGATATAGATTTTGCTTCTCATCTTGGAGAGTCAAACTAAACTGGGGTTCAGACAAGTAAGTTGGACAGTATAGGAACCTTCCCTTATTATCATCTAAATTGGCTTTGCAAGTGTTTGTGTATCTGCCATTTCTCATTGGCACGATATTACAGTTCCCTACAAATAGGAAAATAAATTGCATCTAACATAGTACATTTTAAAGTCATCTAAATGGATCAATAATTAAGTTCCAGAATATCTAACTGTGCAGGGTGCAGTTCTCTTAAATTTTTATCTATTAAACAGTGGTACTCAGAGGCTTTGAAACGTAAAAAATATGGGCAGAGAAGTCAGTAAGACATCCAGAAAATATACTTTCATTCCACATATTGAGAACAAAGGAATACCAACATCCAAAACATTCTGTGTTCAACAGATTTTTCCATGGTACCCCATAACTTGCAACTTACATCTAATGTGACTTCCGTATATAAAAAATCCAATAAAGAACTGTAAGAGCAGTCCTATTTAGGTCACCAAAGAATGAGAAATTAATCAAATGAAGTCAATCTGTGGTAGTGTTTGTTCAGCAGTAAAATGACACAAAGGCACATCCACACAGTTTACTAAAGTTTAATTCATTTGGATACTTGAGATCAAAGGCTTCAAATAATTACAAAGAAATGTCAAGGTTGCAACATTCTAGCCAGAATGAATCAAAGAGGGAAAAAATATCAGAAAGAAGGGAAAGGGAACAAAGAGGAATAAGAAGTCCAACAACAAAATTACATCCCCAAAATTGTTTTTTCCAAGGGGAAAAAAACCCTTGCTTTTTTCCCCAGAAAATGCATTTCTGAACTGTAAAACAAAACAGTTCCTCTTATTTACTCTTTCAGTCTTTCTGTGACTGTCACAGTGCAATGGTGGCACCTATTGGTCTATGATATATATGAAAATCACAGTCTGCAAAGGGTTGGGTTGTTTGGGGTTTTTTCCCTAAATTAATACAGTCCACTCTGCATCTGCATGCTGAGAGCAGCACTAGAATGACAATTCCTGCTTTGAGGTGACAGCATTATTCTTAGTAATACCTCTGAAATTAGTAATTTCTGATTCAGGATTCTTCCCGCATGTTGTGACTGTATTACTGAATTGAAGAAACTACTACAGGGCTGATCTTTTAACACGTAGTGGGTCTACCAGTTCCCTCCAGAATAACTGGATGGGTGCCCCCTTCTGTGTGTGAGTCATTTCTCTGAAGGTTCCTGAGAAGAGAGAATAAATAAGGGGAGCATACATGCGAGAATGGAGAATGAGAGTCCTGTGTGAGTCAAGCTGTGCAAAATGGAGCCTGATGTTTCTTAATCTGTCAGAAAGAAGGATATATAGAAAAAGCTGAGGTGGTATGGGGAAAGGGCAAGCGTGGAGGACAGGCATAGATTCACAGCTGTCTCCTGAGCTGGGGTGGTAAGCAAGCACATGGTGAGCTGCACAGGTAGGCAAAAAAAAAACTGTTCAGCCTCCTCCAGCACTTTTTCCTGCCTTTTCTTATTAGGATAAAGAGCTTCTCAGGAAAAGACAGTGAGAAAATTTGTTTGTCTTCGCTAAGAAATAAGTGATGAATGTTTAAGAATATCACAGCAATTCAAAATAGAAAATAACCCCAGATTCTGCTCTGAATTTCTGCTTCCCTTCCCACTCTTGCTTTTGCCTTTTCTCCTGAATGACCTTAATTTAAAAAAAAATAACTTATACCTCAGCTTTTTCTTATGTATAAAATCTGGGCTATTTTTATGGAAAATGATTTACAATATACAGGTACTCTATTTAATTTTGTATCTTTTTTTAGGATTAGAGAGGTAAATAGACCAGACAACATTTGTAGTAAGGTGAGACCATAGTGACTCAGTACTACTTCAATTTTGATTCAGAAATGGAACTTGGTTAAAGGTATGAATGCTGTACAGGCAAAATTACAAGCAGTAGAATGGCTAATATGCTTTCAAGTGTGAGAGGATCTTTTTAGATACACCATATTAAAAGTTCAGAGGAAACGTACACGGACATAAACTCGTATTGAAGAATAGATTGAAGAATGAAGAATACACTGAAGAATGAAGAATACACTGAAGAATGAAGAATACGGTAAGTCCCTTAAAAAGTGGAAGTCATGTCCAAATAATGCACAAAAGAACAAGAATTCTAATAAGATAACAATAAAAAAGTAAAAAGTGAAGCCAGAAGACATGTACCAGGAACGTGAAAACTACCAGTAAAATTATGTCACAGCTTTGTAAGGAATATGTGGGAGAAGCTGCAGGGTAGTGGGTGATTGGTCAAAAGGGTCATTCAAGAAAATAGGTGAAAGAACCTCTAAAATAGTTCTTCACCTTGGTATTTAACATAAATGAGTCAAAGAAAGTTTATTTCCAAAGGCTTTATTTGTGGTATCACTGTAAGGAATGGTTTATCCCTGAAGCTGAAGACAGTAAGAAATGGATAAACTGAAAAATAGAAAGTTATTAGGACCAAGTACTATTTAGAATATAAACAACCTGCATATTTCCTTCCATTTAATAGAAGTTACGGATGACAGGGATGGATGGTCATGCATACAAATGCAAATTCTAAAAATTTTTCTGGAGAAGGACTGAGAAACTATAAGAAAGGAAGGCTGACTTTCAGTAGGAAAATCAGAAAAATATATAATAAATAAAAATATATAATATCTATTGCAGATACATAGAATAGAATCTTTAGAATGCATAAAACATTAATATAAAGATGAAGCTTTTGCTAAGAAAGTAAGCTTCAAAACCTATTTCAGATTTTTGAGACATTCAGTAAGAATGTAAATAAAAAATTAACACGATTACATATACTTTTATTTTTAAAAAATCAGAAAAAAAATACAGTGAGGTACCCACATAAGAAACATTAAAGAAGCTAAGTATGTTTAAGATAAAATGGGAGTTCTTCTGTGTTAGTGGTAGAATAAAGTACTAATATGGTGGAAAGAGTAAACGGTCAGTTTCCTGGGAAAAAAAAAAAAAAAAAAAAATATTTTAAAACGTGCCTGCAAAGTTGTAAGTGTCTCCATTTCCCTGTCAAAAGCTTCTGAGAAGACACTTTGAAATTTTGCTGTTCACCATGCCTGGGACGTCTCTGTCCTAATAAGAGTTTGTGTTGTGACCCATTTAGTATACTGTATACTTTGTAATAGGTAATCTGGAAAAGAGGGAATTGTAAGGTGAAAAGTTTGCTGACCATATAAAATATTGACAGTTTCAAAAAAACGAAAGAAGACAACAAAAAACATTGTAAAAAGATGGTGTGATTTTGAATAACGATAAAATAGAAGGTAAACTTCATCATCGGTATACTAAAAATACTGTGCATAAAAGCAAATAAAGAAAAGCTTTAACTCTTCAACAACAAGCTGAATTTCTCTCTGGCAAGAGATATTGGAAGTTCTCATAAAATATTAATTCTTTACATGGTTGACTAAAAGGCTGGTGCAATTTTATATTTGTTTAGGTAGGATATAGAAAAAGATACATGCCACTGTCTAAAGCTGTGGTACCTCCTCAAAATGTACAAAAGATAGATCAAGGATTTTCAGTAGTACAGAAAGTTTTGCATGTATGGGAAACCAGGAATCTTCAGCTCAAGAACGAGGTCATCAAACGGAATATGACAGTGTGTGGTGAAGTTATAAATGAGAATAATAAATTTAAAAAAATAAAGATTATTTATTACTTCTTATAACAGGAACTTTAAAGATAGCACTGAATAAAAGAATCAAGCATCATACGCAAAATAAAACTAAATACTTGTCTATAAAGTATATGATCCGGTTTGGAAATTGATTGTGTAAGATATTTCAGATGAATGTATAGATGTAACACACAGATATATTAGAGTGTTCTTCCCAAAAATGATTTGATAACAGCCTTGTAAAATCACATATCTGTCACAAAACATGTAGACAAAACAAACTCATAGTTTAAGCTTGTCCATTTGAAAACTCATTGGATTTCTTAGGTGACAGTAAAAAGCATGACTGACTATACACATTTCCAAGCGTACTGAATTCTCCCTTGGTTAAGATCCCTTACCTGAGCTTTTTGGTCATGCTTTCAGACTTGGAGATTGCAAGCATGGTATCTTACCTTTTATTCACTTCAGTCATCTGAGGAAAAAAAACCAAAACTGCTCTCAACTACCAATTTCATCTGATAACATTCAATACTGACTTAATCCTGGCTAAAGGGTTTTGTAAAGTTTCTGCAGAGAGTATAATCAAGGCAGTTGCCTGACCACCTTGTCTACTTCTTTGTAACTTAATTCTTCAGAATATAGCACTCACCTTGAATTGCTTGGATTTATAGTCTTTGTTTTGGATGTAATTGAATAAAGATCTGATATATTTATTTCATTTTTTATGTGTCATGTAAGACATACAGAGGCAGAAAAAGAAATAGTGTGACTATATACGTATCCAGGAGCACTCAAGACCCTAGAAAAAACAACAGTCTTCAAAAATCTCTGTCCTGAAAATGCTGCTACAAAAATGTGAAAGATTCACTGAATGTGAAAATTAACAGCTAGTTGAACTATCACTTTGATATTGTGGGAGAAAGTGACTCTCAACGCAACATTTGTTCAGCTTGGGTTTTTATCCCCAAGCTAGCTTTTTAGTTATAAATAATTCATAAAACAGTTTTTCCATTTAGTCTTGAGTCAACTCTATTGTAAATCTTTAAGTGAGAAGTTTAAAATGTTTATAAAAATGGAAAAGTTAAACTTCTGTATCAAGTTCACGAACAGCACTTTGATGCCTATTATAAAACTTAAATAATATTGTTTCAATATCTATTAGTAAACAAGAAGAGAATCCTTTTACTCTGATAATATTTGAAGTTTTGAGTATCTTAAGAAATATTGATTTGATTCTTCTTACTGTCAGAAAAACAGGGAATAATTACAGGTTTTATATCTATATATTTCTGTATGAATGTGAAATTTCAGTCAGTACCTAATATCACCTCAGGTTCTTATAACAGTATTTGAATCGTTTGAATTTACAAAGTGCTGAAATTAATGAAACTATTCTTATAAACATGTATGTGCACCCAATAATTAGTCACATCATTTTTACTTTCCTGAGATTTCCGTATTTCAGTGGCTGACTTATAAAGTCACCTATTAAAATGAAGGCCCATAAACAGTTCTCTGAAATACTTTGTAGCTCTGGATAGCTGGTGGTACATGTTGGTGTTTTGCTACATTCATACTTTTTGGACATGTACATTTGCTCTCCACTACTGCTCAAGCCTTTGCACTTTTTACTCCATGCTCTTCATCAGCTCTGAAAAGTACAATTTCTAATGTATTTTTTCAGAAAGGTGTTTCAGCCAAAATGGTGGTAAAGGTCAAACCTTATTTGATTTACTGCTGGGTTAGCTTGTGTTTAAATCTCCTTCAGAAATTTAAAATTCTCGTTTTCCTCAGGAATTTAGTATTTGAAGAGATCATTTGGTCAGCAGGTTCCCTGTCTCTAGAGGCAATTATGATAAATCACTCCATCCATGAAATGAACTGCAATGAAAAAACCTCGTATCAAGGGAGTTGGGGATATTTTTTTGTATCTGCTACTTCTTGGGAAACTGTTTCAGAGAATCAGGACCTGCTGTTTGAGCATTTCATATTCATACCCTAAAGTGGTTGTAGGAAAAATATATTGCTACATATGAGGCAATCTTATTCCACAGTGAAAAAGAACACATACAATGTTTTTATATATATATAT
>NW_010398624.1:0-305 GCF_000710305.1 Buceros rhinoceros silvestris
CTCCCTGCTGGTGCCCCAGTGCTGGGGGGGCCAGCTGGGACAAACCTGTGGTGCAGCTGACCAAGGGCTTGGAAGATCCTTGGGAGGGAGCTGGGGGGAGTGGGGTGGGTGCTGCTGCACAGTGGCCCTTAGCTGGGGGTCTGGAAGCCGGGGCTGTCTGAGCCCTCGGGACTGCGCGGAGCTCCAGGCTGTGGTCTGCTGGGGAATGCTCCCCTCTCCTGGCCCCCTCAGACCTCAGCCTGGTTAATTAGACAGGCAGGATGCAAATCCCCTCGCAGGCAGCGGCAGGGGGCGGCCGGGGCGGG
>NW_010398624.1:574-913 GCF_000710305.1 Buceros rhinoceros silvestris
AGCCACGCTCTCAGTCACTCCTCCCAAAGGTGACAGCGAAGCTCGGGGCTGGCAGGAGGTGCCCAATGTACCTGGCCGCTGCGCTCAGAGCAGTGTCCCCATGGCCGGGCTCCAGCCCCCCAGCGCTCAGTGCTCTGGGGAGCCGGAGGGCTGCAGCCCACGCAGAGTTGCTGCCAGCCAGGCTGGGGCTCCGAAGGCGGCGGCGCTCGGGCATCATCCAGAAAGCAGCCCGTGGGTGCTTTGCCAGCGCCCTTTTCACAAAGCCACTTTGTGTGTGCACCGAGGCGGGCGTTTGCTTGTAACCACTAATTTGCTGGTGGCTGGGCCGGGGCTGGGGGG
>NW_010398624.1:1110-1809 GCF_000710305.1 Buceros rhinoceros silvestris
TGGGCCCCTCGCCCCTGCCCACCCCTTGCTCCAGCTGTGGTTTCTGGCACACTCTCCCTCGCCGCTGGCCACAGAGCATCCAAAGCCACTCGCTTGCCTCATCCCAGCTCCGTGCTGACGTGGGCTTCTCCTGCCTCACTGCCATTTCTCCCATGGGGAGAAGTGTTCCAGGACCAGGGTGTAAGCTGGGAACAAGGTGGAACCTCCTGGGCAGGGCTGGCACCAGGAGACAGGGTGTCTCCTGCTCTGGGGTGCACGGTGCTGGTGTCCTGCCTTGTCCTGGCACTCCCAACTCCTGTGTCCCTGCCGCCCTGTCCTGGCTGTTGGGGCTGAGCCATCTGCTACCAGCAGGTTATTTAGGGGGAGGCCGGGGCGTGCGGCAGAGGAGTGTTTGTCCTCAAGGCCTTCGCATGGCTATGGGGAGAGCTGTGCTGGCCACGGGGCATCCGCCTCCAGCCCCTCGGTTTGGGCCGGACCCAGTTCCAATGCTCCCCCAGCCCTTTGCACAGCGGACCTGGCTTTCCCTGGCAGCCAAAGTGGTCACACTCCCTGCTGGAGCAGCAGGAG
This sequence comes from Buceros rhinoceros silvestris, assembly GCF_000710305.1. Classification (NCBI taxonomy): domain Eukaryota; kingdom Metazoa; phylum Chordata; class Aves; order Bucerotiformes; family Bucerotidae; genus Buceros; species Buceros rhinoceros. The sequence continues at coordinate 1,678 of NW_010398624.1, forward strand.
AAAGAGCCCATGTCGGGGCCTTTGTCCGGGCAGCCGGTGTCCGGCACCCCCAGGGTGCTGGCAGCCGCCCGGGGCCCGTGCAGACGGGAAATGGGAGGCTGCTGCGGACAAGGGGCTGGTTTCCTCCCTGAC
>NW_010398624.1:1979-2247 GCF_000710305.1 Buceros rhinoceros silvestris
TGCAGCGGCTCCTGCTCTTCCCAGCCGCTTCCCTGCCCTTGTGCCAGTGAAGGTGCCAGCTCTGTTAAGGGCTGGGGGACCCCTGGGCCAGACGGGTGCTCGATGAGCGGCTGCGGCGTGTTGGGAGGGATGGCTCTGTTGGGGGGAGAGGGAGCACCTGGCTTCACGCGGCTGCCCCCGAGGCTGGGGTGTTTTCAGCCCTGTGCTGGCCAGAGCTGCTGAGCGCCCTGCTGGTCTTCCCAGCTGGGTGATGATTCTCCTGGCTGGG
>NW_010398624.1:2591-2894 GCF_000710305.1 Buceros rhinoceros silvestris
GGCACCAACCCTGGAATCCCGCTGCAGTGGGACTGAAGAGCCCGGATGGGTGGCCCGGCCGTGGCCTGGCGGTGTCCCGCGGGACTGGAAGGGAGGGGACAGATGTTCTTGTCCTGCGGTGCGGCCGCGGCTGCTCCCAGCATGCTGGGGCTCGACGCTGGCAGCAGCTGCTGTGGGTCATGGGGTTTATTTTTAACGAGCTCCATGGGAAATCGCCTCCCGGGTTCCCAGCGCTGGGTCGGTCCTGATGTCCCGCAACAGGACAGTGGCAGGACAGTGGGGGCGCGGCTTTCCCGGACTACA
>NW_010398625.1:0-13299 GCF_000710305.1 Buceros rhinoceros silvestris
GGAGGGGGGAGAGAGGAGGGGAGAAGGAAAAAAATAATCAGAGGAACATAAAACCTTTGCTAAATAAAGCCTTTTGAAGTATTAATCTTCACACTAGAAGCAAATAAATTAATGCTATATATACGTATCTATTTCCTCCTGCTATAGAGAAATACACTAGGCCAATCTAAAGTATCACCAAGCTAGACATCAGCATTTCCAAAATACTCTGAAGTAAAAAAAGCTTTTTTCCCTGAAAGTATAGAAGACTAAAGTAACTTAAAATACAGATCAAGTTAATTATTGGGACAGACAGAATACCACTTCTGCTTACCCATTCCTTAAAGACACTTAAAGAATGTAATCCTTAGAAAAAAAACAAAATCAAAAGCTTTGTCTCAAGACAATCCCCAGTTCTAAAATCACCTTAAAACGTATTTTATTACAGTTTCCTGCTTATCTCCTTACAACTAATACTATTCCAAAACCATACTGCAATTATATCCTAGCTCTGTATGCAGACATATAAACAAATTAAAGCAACCCAATGAAATTCAAAATGTTATTTTCTACACCACTGAAATTTGAGTTAAGAAGGCCTGACACTTTTACAATAAGATTTTCACCCAGATTTGTAAGGGTTGTAAGGGTACACCCCCAGTGTAAGGGTTACATGTTCCCAATTTCATCTGTACTGCCCCAGGTCTGAAGGAATTTCCATAGAAGTACAAAAAGTTTGACAAGGAATTTGAAATAAGAGTTCCTCTCCCCTTCCCCAACCATTAAACCCTGGAATCTCTTACAAGAAAGAGAAGGATGGAGAGAAAAAAAGGGAAAGAAAAGCAGCAGAGAGTCCATTCTGACCTTCCAAGCATTTTTTTTTTCTTTTTTTTTTTGGCCATAACTCCCCTCCTATCCCCATCTCTTCCTCTTGTCAAGCTAGCTATTACATCACTCCTGAAATGCAGGACCCAAGCCTGTCACTCATGTGTTGAACACTCCAAATGATTTGCTTTGAAAACCTCTAGAATCTGGTAAAGAAAACAGCTCCCTTTGGAAAACTCTGGGATCACTCCAGAGCCATAAAAAGGCCCAAGTGGCAGCCAGCTTCCCTTGTGTTTCTGAGAGGTGCTTAATATTTCTCCTGAAGTCTACATGACTTTCCACAATGTGGGGAACTACATCTTGCCTTGTAGCATGCTATTAAGTCTTGCTCTCAATTCCTGCAGTAAAATTGGCAATAGATTTTCCTCTGAGATGAAGCATCTTGTTTGATTTCAGCTCCTGAATTTGACAAGTGTTTAAGGACTGTTCTAGACTTACTTAGCATCATGGCATTATTTCTCCCTTCTAATATTTGGTTTTAACTTCAGATATTTTGAGTAATTTTTAGTCTTGTTTATTTGCTATTTTCATTTTTCGCTTTCCATATGCAATCTTTTAACTATTTTGAAAGGTACCACTTAAATGATGTTTTTTCAAAGCATGGTATTTCTCAAATACTACTCACCTATTACTTAGGTTACTTTGTGCAAAATAGTAGCTACTATCTCAAAAAAACCAGGAAAGTAGCTACAGATGGAGGGAAGAGAAAGACAAATATAAAAAGCCAAAGAGGGAACAAAAAAAGGGGGTTAAAAAAAGAAAAGGGAAAAAATTTAATTAATTTTATGTTGGTTTAAAATCTTTCCATAACAAGTATGGTTCTTAATAAGGAAATGAAATATTCTGATGCAAAACGCTTAAAGCTCAAGTTTCATGTGTTCCTATAAACACAGAGAATACAGCAATACATTTATTTTGGTTTACTTCACTGATTTGTACAGAAGATGCTACATGCACATCAATACGTCTTAAAAGGAAGTTATACTAATATTCAGGTCAAGAGTTATCAAACTCATAATGAAGGTAGTACTAGCCCAGGTTCACTTCTGGGCTACCACTATCCATACACTATTTGAAGTAAGATGGATACAGTTTTGCCTGCAACTGGAAAGATGAGGGAGATTTACATTAAAATTTAGGCAGACAAGTAAAGCTACTTAATGAAAACAAAAAGGAGACAACACCAGACAGTGTACTACACATGGCTGCTTAGCTAGATTCGTCAAATGCTGGGCAAGCTTCCATGACGTGATTCAGGAGGAGCATAATATAACACATTATTTTGCCAAGCAAGTTTTATAGCTCAGGTTTTTTAAGCAGGGCAGAAATAAAAAGCGCCCAAAGCAAAAAAGCTTAGCAGTTATCAAAAACATTACTACTGCCTGTGTCTTAAAGGAATTACTAGAGACTTCCCAGCCATACACAACACAGAGGCAGAAAAGGTGACTACATGTGCTAGACTAATGATCCATGCTGCAGCCCTTCCCACACAACTGTTCTGAAAAAGTAACTACTTGAAAATGAGGTATTATAAAGCACACCACACACAGTTACTAATGTAATAAAAATATTTAATTTGCATCAAGAAAAACCTTAGTTAAAAAGTCCTATATCAAAGTGTCATATTATTGCTTATTCCACTTGGATCTTCAAAACAGACTGTAAGGTGAGTCTTTAGAAGGAACCAGTGAGATAAGGAATGGAACTTGCTGCTTCAAAACCATTCACATTTTCAATTCTATAAAGAAAACAATCCTGCATCTAGTTCAGCAATTTAACCAAGTCAAAACTGGATGTGAAAGATCAAGGAAAGAACAAGGATTTTTCTACAGATACCATCTCCAATCACAACCATGGGATACCGCTGAATTCTGAAACTGTCAAAAAAGTTTGTATTTATATTAAATACATTTTTTACTGGTCTTCACTCAGCACCCAAGTTAAACGAGCTACATAAAAACTAGTCCATTGCAACCACATTTACAAGAGTGTTTAATGTGAGAGAAGATGCAGAGCATTTCATAAACTATTGAATTAGCATCTTATGGTGCTGGTGAAGATGCTTCTGTTTTACTTGCACGTAGTGTTCCACTTGCCTCAGAAAATTTCTATGTCTACGACACACTACAACATCAGAGGCGTGAAAAATGAAAACTCCCATTATGCAAGGGACTGCTAAAACACCTTCAGGAAATCAAACCATCTTTAACAATCATAAGCCAGCAGCCTTACAGTTCAACTGCAATTTTGTTTTAGAAAAGCTTGAAAGTATACTCCTTCTGGGTGAAGTTCGGGGATGGTATATTATTCTGGAGCATCCTCATTTTTATTGCTGGTTAACTTCTAAGTGACAACAGAAATTTTGCCTGGAATTCCTGAGTAGTTATTGTGAATCTATATATCCAGTAATTCATGCAGAGTTTTAAAATGTCATGTTTTACTGTGGAAAAATAGATTTAATCGCCATAGTTACCCTCCCCGGAAACACTGTAATAATGGCAATAGCCTCTGCTACGTTGGATTCTTTGACAACAGACAGAACAATGGGAAAAATCTACTTCAAATCCTGTATCAATAGATAAGATATAAAGACAAGGGATCACACTGTAACACTCAAATTTGTTTCCGAGATGAAGAATGCATAGAAAAATTGAAGCCTTTGAAAGAACAATCTAGATCTGAGGATCAGGTTTTTAAATCATGCTGAAGTTCACAATACCACACTCTATGCTGCCACCTCTTTCACAAGAATCACTGCATCAGTGTAGAAAACACTCTCAATTTCCCTCTACTAGGGAAATATCAGTAATTCGGATTTCTCCTACAAGAAGTCAAATATGGTTTTACTTGATACCAAAAAGCCTACAGATTTTACTCTAAGACCACGGGAAGCATGGAATTAATTCTCAAACCAAATACAGTATTTGCAACCAGCATCTCTGGCAGACTTCTCTTTCCTCAGAGGGGAGAGCTAATCCATCAGTGGCAGCTGACAATTTCAACACTTCAAGAGAGCAAACACATCAACACAGAAATCTAAGTTTCCCTCTGCAGTCATGGATGACATCATTATATTGACAGTCTGATGGATGAGGAAATAAACTTCAGGGCCAAATCAGAAAAATTCAAGGAAAACATGACTATGAATTGCCACAGCTCAGAAACTACAAGCAAGCCATCCAAAATACATGCAACGTGCAGGTTAATTCCAATTAAAAAAAAAAATAAAGGTTTACAAGGACGCCACTAAACTTGCAAATCAAGAAATACCATATATCAAAATACCATCACTATTCTCTTGGATGTTATCAACTTGTGGTTGATCAACCTTCAGCAACTGCGGTGACACAGCTCAACCCAAACATGGCAGAAAAATTGCAAATACATAGCAACATAAGGAGATAAGGTCCCAGGCACTGAATCACTAAGCCATTTAAACACCACCTCAGTTTCCCTGGTGTTGCTTTAAAAGGGTAGTAGAACAAGGAGAAAGGTTCAGATCATCTAAAGCAAGGGCTCTTCAACTCCAAATATACTTCAACAGAATATAGCCAGAAATCTAAATCTTCAGTAAAAATAAAAGCAAAAATAACCAGAATCATCTCCATAAAGAGCAAAAAATTTATGTCATTTTAATTACAGGGAGCATTTTAAGGCAAAAGTATGTCCAATCCTATGTGCTCCATTAGCACAGAATGCTACCCTGTTGTTACCTGACTCAACCTTTCTCCCAATCTTATGACACGATTTGGTGCTGCAACCGACCTAGACTCAAGTAGAAAGTAAACTTCCTCTCATCAAGAAACAAATTTTTGAAATACTTTTTAATAATTTTAATACTTTTTAATAATTTTGCCAGCAATGCTGTTTGCTGTTAATTGAGAAATTAAATCTGCAGTCACAAGAAATATAAGGCATACACAAAGGAGGATGAAAAACGCCTTTATTCTATTCTTAAATAATTTCTTCAAGAACCATACTTAAGTCGAAACAGTTATACACCATATATATTCTCTAGTATAAAAACCTGAGAGCATATTAATAAAAGTGGCACTCCAAGCACAAACATGAAAATAGGTAGTGCACCCCTAAGTTTCAAAATTCCTACTTCCTTTCTAGTTCCTTTTCTGATCACAACCGCCACGAATTCAAATCAATCTTTAATGCGTACTACAATACCACGCATTTTGGGTAAGAAATTTAGAACAAATGAAAAATGCAAGACAGCCAGTTTGTGTTTACTTTGTTCACTCCTGGAAAGTCTGTAAGGTTTCTAGGTTTCAATGAGATCACAAAATGCAAGTGCAAATGAAATTTTCATTTTTCTCACTGTGCCTAGTGAACAGCACAGACTTACAGAGAATTTAAAACCACTGTGCAAAAACCAACCAGCTATACATAAGGCACTACCTATGTAAATGGTATAAAAATCTGTAGTGATACAAGTACTCATCAACAAACATGAATAAACTTGGAAATAAAAGTTTAAAGACTGCATGACATACTGAATATCACAGAGTGGGTGCAGCCCTATGTGAACAGCCATGACTTTGTGGAAGAAAGCAATCAGAGATGAATTAGGCATAAAAAACCCCTAATCCTCACACAGGAAGTGGAAGAACGTAGGTACTACAGAAGGAATAGGGCTTATTGTCGTACAATCTGTAAAGACTCCTGCTCTGATGCCTGTATTACTGAGCAACTCTGAAACAGTGCAAGATTCAGAAGACAAGCAAAGCAAGTTATCCATCCAGTAGAAGACTAGTAAGAATCAACCTGACGGGTTGAGAATTAGCAAGAACTTTGACATTAACATTCTCAAGTTAGTGCTGAATTGCTTTTGTTAGGAAGACCCAAAGAGTTTTAAAATATATAACGTGCAGTCAGTATGTCCTAGCAGCCTTAATGCCATTTCCTTAAAAACGACCTTAAATTTCAGTGTAAAATAGGAAACATTTCAATCTTTTAAAGACAAAGCGGTATACACCAGGTTAAGTTCTTCAGATAATTCCAAGGTAACAGCAGCAGATCCAGGTTGTGGTTTTCAAGTACATTAGCCGTATTTCGGTATACAGTCAGGAGCTGGAAGAGCTTTTCTAAAGTTTAAACTCTAATTTGCTCTTCCTTTCTAAGGTTCCAAGTTTAACTGCTAGGATTATATATTCACATGCAAGGTCCTCAAACTTTGTTCAGGTTAATGTTTTCTGTCAGTAGCCAAATGCTAAACAAACACACATATTAGCAAAGGAAGCAACTACTCGGCAATAGAACGATCAACAGAAGTAAGGTCAGAATCCATATTTAAGATTCATATTGACAAGGGCAAATGCAACTATGACAGAAATGATGACTACATTCAACAAGATGAAGTAACAGGAAAACAAGTTCAAACACGAGGTAAGATGCACTTAAATCTAAACAAGAATGGAACCACGTAGAGGGGAAAAGGCACAGATACAAATAGCACAAAATCTACACGAAAGTTCAAGCGCAGAGGGATGTTAAAATGACAAATAATGGCTTTGCATTTATATAGCACCATCCATCCAAACAAGACAAAGCGCTTTACAAATATTAATGAATTGAGCCACAGTGTCTTCAAAGGTATCCATATTCAATTTGAAATGTGGTATAACACTACTCTAAAAAACACGTGACATCTTTATTGCATCTTTCCTATGCAGGCATTCCCCTATGAAACATCGCAAGTATCCCTGTTCTAAAGCATTTCTGCATTCCATGATACATGCTACACTTTTATACTCAAGCAGAAAGATGACTCAAGAGGTATATAATCAGCATCTATAAATACTTAAAGTAACAATGGAATGACAGAAAATTACTTCTCAAATATGAGAATGAAGGAGTAGCCTACATTTCAAAGAAAAAGCCTGTTTAACCTGACATTGCAGCAAATGCTTTCCGTGGTTAAGTGGCAGCAGCACTAGAAAAACAAAACTATCAAGGAATAATTCTAAGATATTAGTACTGTACACATTTAGAAAACTTTACATAAGACAATTACATCCTAATAATTCTTTAAGAAACGAGTAGACTCAGCCTGCACCTTCTGGCCCATCTATCATTCTGCAATACAAAAACCAGTTTGAAGAAAGAAAAAGCAGGAGGAGACAAGACAATGAGCCTTACCCTCTGAGCCTTTGCAAGTTCTTCTTTCAATCGTTCATAGCCCTTTTCTCTTACTTCCAGCACAGATGGGCTCCGTAAGCGAGATAAACTGTCTGTACTCAACCCAAAAATATCTTCATTTCCTTCAGCAACATCTGCTACTGTAGCACCCTGCAAAAACTCTCTCTCTATGTTATTGCTCTCCTTTCTGGAATTATTGTGATTGAATGACCCACCCTGGGGTCCAGAGGTAGAACAAAGTACTGCTTCGGTAACATTGATGCTGCAAAGAGAGTGATATATTTTTTATTTATATAATACATTAGGAAATATTTTAGAAATAGTGGTGTTGAATTTAATGAATTCTGTCACTGTGCTGTAACTTAATATTACAGCATTATAAGTAATATTAAAATTATATATATAAAGCAAATGGTTTACATGCAACAAACATCAGCAATTTAAATAAAAAGACACACAGAACTTACCTGACACCTGATACTTCTCCACAATTCAGTTGCTTGGGAGACGAATAAACAGGTTGTGTGGGAAGGTCAGAAACATTTAATGCATTGGGTTGGATTGGTGTGGAGGACACAACAGAAGGATGTGGTCGGTAGATAACACTTGGTGAGGTAGTTTGTTCCTGAGTCCCTGGTTCATTTACTCCAAGAAGATCTGGCGTGGTAGGTGAAGCGAGGTTCACTTCATGAAAGCCTTCCAAGGGGTCACTGGCCATAATAAAAGCCTCATCATATGAAATCCTGAATTAAATAATCATATTATCAGAATGCAAACAGGAAATATTTCATTATAGCTGACAATAATTTGAAATAAAAAAACACCAACAAATATATTCAGAATACTTCATGGTATAATAAAAATGAGGGCTAACCTTGCAAAAGTACAAACTTCAAACACCAAATACGTTTTTTGCACACATTGGACTGTTAAGTCCAGTAGATCAAATAGCAGACTCCGCATCTAAATGGAAGGATGAAACCAAAACACACTCTATAACACAAAACAAAGTCATCTTTGAGATGACCCTGGGAGCCAGTAAGAAAAAAAAAAATTAAAGTCTAAAGCTTCTACTTCTCAACAAAGCAAATAATCTAGAGACATAAATCAGTGAACATTTAAATAAATTACAGTCTGTTAAATTACAGTTTGGTTAAATTACACATCAGACCTTGTAACAGATCACTGAAATGACAGAACTAGCCAATAAGACTTCCCATGAAGTATGACCATGTCTATTTAATACACTGCATGATTAAGTGATGATAACACTTGTGAATAAGTATCATACCAAAACCATTACAGGTAAAAGAGTGCTATGAATTGGTAATTTAACTGACAGCATCTTTTTTTTTTTAATTCCATATATTTTTTGTAAGATCAACAGACCACAAGTGCAACACATGAATTTTAGAAGCCCATATAGAAAGCTATTTTTCAGCACTTCGGAGATGACAAAAATCTTTGTATGATTCAAAACTACAAATTGGAAGTAAGTAGTATGAAGAAATTTGTGAAGGAATTACTTAGTGGTGATTATTCATTGCAAAAAAATTTTCCATGTTTTATGAATAAAGAGCAGAGAAAATTAAGGCTTCACAAATGTACTTAACGTGCAAAAAACAAAGAGAACTGTAGCATCTCAATGAAATAACACATTGCATTCTACAGAGAAATCTGCTTAGATCTTACAACTGAAAAGATGAGGCAGAAAGAAGATCCAGAAAGGTGATGGTCAAGACCATGAAGAGATGATGCCATCTGCTTACATTTAAGTCCAGCTCATAAGCTACTTCATAAAGTACATGGAAAATACCAAGAACAGAATCCCCAAATTAGCATATGCAGCAATGTTCTAGTTACAGCCATAATTTCTGGTCATCTTAACCTTAAAGAACACTGTTCAAAACTGTTTTGCATCTCAAGTACTGTACTGAAGGTGCACACATCTGTGTTAAAGTTGGTTTAATACATTATCAAGTACGTGTGGAAAAAATTAATTTGTTCAGACAGCAAGAATATGGTTAATAATTTTTCTCTCTCTCTGTTAATTGCTAAGAAACTGCCCAGACTTAATGGACAAAAAAGACCTTACACGAATAAAAAGCGATTTGGGCGGTTTTGGTTTTAAAGGGTTTTTTTTCTGTTTTATGTGGAAATTTGTTTTATTTTGAACTATCAACAGCAGCTCCACAGACATGATTTACACAGGAAAATACTGTCATAGTTTTGTCTTCTGGAGCTTTTCTACCATAGTGCAGAGATGAACAGCTCATTTTTGACTTTTAAGTTTGAAAATATACTTGTTTGCTTCCCCTCTAAGTTCTTCTCAACTATTATAAGTATTCTAATTACACGCTTTACATAATGATAAAGCCTATTGACTCAACAAATTAAAATGGAGGCATTGCCAGAGATAAAGGACATTTCTTCAAGGTTAAATTTCAAAAATGTTTTCAGCTCTACGGTGCAACTATTACATATCATTGCTTCACATTTAATAAGGCAAAATACTGCCATCTTGAAAAACTTAAAATTGCAGAAAGTTCTTTAAAGTTCATCAGCCCAGATGAAAAATATCCATCTCAGCAGTCTCAAAGTCAGGCTCGCATCTACACAAATACATTTGGTTTCATCATTCCCACCACTCTCCTCTTTTCCAACCACCAGGTAAGCCATGCCCAACACTACCATTCTGGTAGCAACACCAAATGTCTCTTCACATTCCTGATTCTTCGGATTCCAGTCTTCACAATCAACACAAGACACAGACCTTTGAACAAGGATGGAGAAAGGCCACCTGGATGCCTTGTGCCTTCTCTATGCCTAGAGCACCAAAACCCACTCAATAAGAAGCAAAGATTAAGAACACCCCTGAGAGCAAAACAAACACCTCTTTTGCTACATCTTACCCTCTGTTGACTATTGAAAGTTTGAAAAACACATTCCTAATTTCACTGAAAACTCACAATCTGACTTGGTATTCAGTAGTGATACCACAGTATTTTGCTTAACCAGTGTCACTGTTTTTTTTTTTCAGTTATATACACCATTGGGATCAAATTTTCTAGGAAAGTTTTTTTTACCCAAAATTGTTTTTCAAAAAATACTATTTACCCATTTCCAAGAAAAAGGCTCAGAAAAAACTTACTTGTTGGTTTTTAATGTATTTTTACTATTTCTGTACAAATGTTAGGGCTATCTGTTTGGAGCAAATACTTTAAGTACATGAAGTAAGCGACAGGTTTAAAGATGTGCTATTCCATATCTTTATGATAATTTACACAAAATCAGCTATGTTCTAAAGTGAAGAAAGTCACACTGACTCACATAGAAAAATTATTAGAAGCCTGCTTATTATCTTCCAAATGTTCAAATGCATTTCTAGCTCCCCCTCTGGACCATCACATCAATCTACAATAAGCAAAGTAGTATGTTTACAACAAGAACAACAAAAACCTTTTCTACCTGCATGTTCCTACTCCTGCGAGAAATGTTCCACTTAACTCTTTTCCTATGGCTTTTCCACCTAACCTATCTATATCCTGTAGTGGTTTTAATAGTAAAAAAAAAATATATGGAACTTCACTTACACGACTATCACTCTGCTTATACATTAAATACCAACTTCAGCCTACACAGACGAGATATTTATGAGGAAATAAATCCATGCATAACTTCTCAGTTATCAAAAAACAAGCTCTTTCTGATACGGTAAGTAAAAACGTTATACAAGTTAATCCCGGAAGAGCTGGAAATAAAGTCCCTCAGCTAAACTTTTTCTATAGCCTGTCAAATGGGCACTCGTAAGCACACCGGCTGTGTAAAACACTTTCCATTCACAACTTTTTTCTAGTGCTACTTCTCACCTAACAGTGAGCAGGCAAAGGCTGGGTACACCACCCACACAAGACAAAGAAGCCCATATTAAATATCTGTTTCAAGACTCACCAACACCCTTATGCGGTTACCAACACACCTTACGCATTAATGAAACCAAACGTACATGCAAAAAGCTAGGCGGTCCTAAAAATAAAAGCTCTCTTTTGTGAAAGAGCTCTTCAAAGTAATGGTAAACAAAAGGAGAGGGGGAAAAGCACGCTAAATTTCAGTGTCATTAAAGATTGCAGGCTTGGTAAAGGCTTTGGGGAGTTTCATATTATTGAATAAGGCAACAATGAACAGCCTTGCTCTGAAGAAACATGAAGAGCGTGGTAAGCAGAGAGCTTTACTAGGAGCCAAGCTGACAATGTGTAAAAAGCCAGTGTTGACTGGCTTTAGCAGTCATTCTTTAGTAGTAATTCTGCTACAGTGAACCAAAGCTGACATTCTGACATTTCAGGGCAGCTCACTTAAACAAAATCATGAATTTTCTTAATATTTTTTGTACCACGTTAATATATGGTGAAAGCTTGGAATAGCATTACAGCCTACCAAATAGGCAATTATTTTTGTCTGAGTTCACAGTATGCAATTTGGATGATGTCAAGTCCTGCAATAATTCAGGATTAAACAACAAAATGAAAGTATAAGGAAATAAATTTATCTGGAAATAATGCAAGTTTGGTGGAACTCAAAATTTTGGAGCTTTTTCCTCTCCACTGCCACACTTGCACTGCTCACTACCCACATAACCTCATGATGAAACAATGCTCAAATCTGTTATCTAATATTAAACAAAAACATACTACAAATAAACCAGTTTAACATGTTTCTATAGCTTCTAACAGGAATCAAGAACTGTGAACATTTTCAACAGCAGCCAAATCAAAATGCTTCATCTAATTTTCCTGCTATTAATCTAAAAGGGGTTCAGATACTTGTCTGAATCAAAGCCGTCAATAACTAAATATTAAAAAGCTCACTGAAAAGCAGTGATTTATTGTGGTTTGTTTTCTTTTGAAGAAAAAGTATTTTTGAAAACAGTCTCCTACAAACACTGGAGTTCGCCTTTCACAGATTGCTTTTAAATAGAAGGCAAGTTGAAGATGACAGCTTCAAACAATCTCCCAATTGTTATAGCAAATTTAATAGCAAAGCCAGCACAAAACATTTCATGAATCAAAAATTTTCATTTTTAGTTTTAATAGTAAAGAGCATCATAACAACAGAACAGTTACCTTCTCAAGAGAAGAAGAATCACATCATGGGAAGAAGTTACTGTTTCTAAACATCTTGATGAGAAGTAAATTCCAGCCAGCATTTACCAAGAAAAGGAGCCTATTAGCTACAGTGTTTTAATCTTCGCGCAGCAGGCTTTCCAAAGTGTAATAAAGTCTCAAGGATTTAATTTATTAGACTCCAACATCTGCTTCAGTTAATTTGGGAATGGATAAAAAAGTGGATTTTTTGTAACGGTTCCTCAAAAGGACTGGCATTAGCCCACCACTGGGCCTGCATTCTTCTCAGTGGGTTTAAAAAAAAGGGGGGGGGGTTTGAAATATTTGGCATTATATAGTCTGGAATGTAATATGTTTTAAGCTCTAAAGAACTCAGTAGGGAATTCGAGTAGTGGATAAAATACCTTTTAAGCAGTGCAATTAAGTACTGCTACTCCATACCTATACCTATCAGATGCAAGTAGGCAGTTTAAAAAGTTAAATGATTGTAAGGCACATATGCACACTAATTTAAAGCTCTAAACCAATGAAATTACATTTATCCAGTGTAAGATATTCATCAGATGTTGGTGTGAGGCAAAAGTACTGTGGATATTTTTTTTCCCCAAAACTGTTTTATATTTAAGCTTAGCCACAGAATGCAAGTAAGTGTAAACACTGTTATTGACACCAGTTTGTTACACAAACCAAATTCAAGATTTGGCATAGGAATTCCCTTAAAGTTTGCAAAAAACAATTCCCGCCTTTACAATTATGATAGAAACTTCTACTTTGGGAGCCCAAATAAACAATTAATTTTTTTGGAGCCAGTGAGATAAGAGAGAAAAAAAGAAGCACTTAACTACTCCAGTCTTTACATACTCTTATGTCTATCTGCGAGTGACCTTACACTACATATTTACTAACAGACAGTAAATTAGGCAAGATGGTAAATAGAAGGTAAACTGTACATTAGGCAAATCTACAGAATTTAAAAGCTAGCAAAACCACACTTGCTTCAACAAGAGAGTATTTTTCTATCACATTCCCAGGAGTGCTGTCATGTAATGCTATGATGTGGGTCCTTCTGTTCTTTAATGTTAGGCTTTCAAAATACTATTTCACACTTCTTAAAAAGAAAATCAGTCAATTTGATAGCAAGATTTTATAAAGTTAAAAGAATTTT
>NW_010398625.1:13383-15391 GCF_000710305.1 Buceros rhinoceros silvestris
TTGTGTTCCGTAACCGCTGATTAAAAAAAAAACTCTTGAAAACTTTATTATAGTGTTTTCTTCAACTAGAAAAATACAGGCGCAGACAGCAAGCGTCTCTTACAGAAACAGGCAGCACCCAAGATTCAACCACTTTATGAAGTGTTTGTGAAACCTATACATAAACTTGGTTCAGAGTCTGGTAGATAGTACACCTCTTACTAGAGAGAAAAATCAGTGTATTGCAAGGTAGAATACTGCAAAGTTTTATGTGAACTAATATTCAAAGAATGCTGTTCAGTTCACAAAAACTCCCTAAACCAAATTAGTTCATCTGCAAACATAATTATCTTTGAAAATGCTGTTGTTTTTAAGACAGAGCACTGTTCTGCCTTATCTTGGAAAACTTCATGATCCCATCTCAGGCTGAAGCCTGATCACAGTACCTGTGACTGCAGTGCCATTCTTGCCAAGACCTGGACCTAAAGACCCTCTCATTTTCCCATTAAAGCTAAAAATATTCAATTAGTAAACTTAAGCAAAAATGATCACAATTTTCATGATACGTAAAGCTTTCTAAATGTATCTGCAAATGCATTTAAAGAAACATTTAAGCAAAATTAAAGTGTCTAGTACAAGATTTAGTCAAGTTACAGTAAGACAAGATTTTTAAATGCCATATTTAGAAGGGTATTAAAAAATAAAAATCCAAAGTACACATTTCTTTTCTGGGAAAATCCATAAACGTAAGTGGAACAGTGAGAGACCAGCTCATTTGGCATTTTACATGAATTTTAAATCAAGTCAATAAAAGCCATGAAGATAGCTGCAGTCTATAACCAAAAGGCTTATTGTGACTTTTCCTACAGAAAAAAATTCCCCTTTTAAATGTAGTGTCACAAGACATATTTCAGTCGCAGCTGTGAGGTGCACTCCCATTCGTTATTTATTAAAAGCATAATGAGAATGGTAAATAATTTATCCTTCTTTGCTCACTAGGTAAGGTTAACCAAGCACAGCAGATGACTGACTGCCAAGACACAAATACAAAAGGTCTGACTTTAACCCTTGACAGAACTCATTAAACATATCTATAATAAAAACAATAAAGATATTACAGTAACAAGACCTAAGGTTTTGCCCCATATTTTACTCAGGAATACAAGTATTTGAACAGATGGTAGCTGCCAATACATACTTCCAGACTGAATAACCTTACATCTGCTTCAGAAGAGAAGTTGGTAATTTCACAACTACAGCAAGTCTGTGGAAGATTAATTATTTTAGCTATCTAGATCACTGTTTCTGAGACTTCCTAAGAACATGCTTACAAATGAACACTGCAAACAAATCAAGCAATAGAAAGCTTAGTACACTATCAGCAAACAAAACAGACAACGCTCTCAAGCCGATGAAAACACAGTTTACCCACTCGGTGTTCTGCTTCCAGAGCCCTGTGAGTCTCAAGGAACTAGCAGTGGAGCATCAGCACTTAGGCAGCACAAATTTCTGCACAGCTCCTCACTTGCAATCAACTCGCAAACAGAATTTCCTTTCTAAGTCTTACTCTCTAACGTAACTGCATTACGAAATTAAGGTTAACCGAAATCCCTAGGGCTTAATTAAATACTAGAGCTTACAAGACTACTTATCTGTGACCCGTATTAACCTCAATATTTCTTGAAGACCTTAAAGCAACCAGAAGCGCTACAGGCGAGCGCACCTCCACTGTTTCACAAAGCGAAACTCCCCTCCGGTCTCCCACGGCAGTGCTTCTGGCACCCCTCGACACCGCCTCCCCGGGCCTCGGTGGAGCGGGGTGAAGTCTGTGAACCCACCGAGGGGCCCGGCCTGGCCCTGCCCTGCCCACCCTTCCAGGCGCTCTCCCCTTCCGCCGCACCTCCTGCCCCACCAGCCGAGAGGTTTGTGAGAGCTGAGACTTCAGCACCAGCTTAGCCTCTTCTCGCAGCACCCCGCTTCTCATACCAGTCGTTTCTGTACGGACACCCTTCCCCACCGACCCTACGAC
>NW_010398626.1:0-357 GCF_000710305.1 Buceros rhinoceros silvestris
CCGGTACATTGGGCGCGGAATTGGGGCGCTTCCCTCTGGCCCCCTCTCCCGTGTCAGCCTGGCCGTGCACCCCTCGAGCAGTGGGGATGGGGCAGCAGGAGGTGGATGTTTCTCCGCTTCACCCCTGCGCTCCACTCTGCCGCCGCCCAGCGCAGGGGGATCTGCTCGCTGGTACCTCCCCACGTGCTGACGCAGAGGGAGCATCTCTCCCACGCCCGGTGACCTGGCGTGGGGAGAGGACGGTCACCCCAGGACCCCCAGCTGTGTCTGTCTGTCTGTAGTCAACTGTCTTCCCCGGTTCGATCCCCAGAGGCAGACGCAGAGTCTCCATCCGAGCATCCCGCTGGCTCCCGCTGC
>NW_010398626.1:565-1130 GCF_000710305.1 Buceros rhinoceros silvestris
GTCTCCATTTGGTTTTGGGCCAAGTCTGCAGCTGGGCGCTGGGACCCCGAGGCTTTGGACGCTGCTGTAGAACGTCTCTGTCACTTGTGTATAAAATGTACATTGGAAATATTTATATGGACACTCTGTATATACTGTTTCTTTGCCATGAGTTGCCCCGTGTGTGTTATCTGCAGCCAAGGAGATAAAGGCCAATAAAGCAACCCCCCCCCTCCTGCCAGGCCAGCTTCCCGTCTGCTGCCTTTGGGGGCTCCGGTGCCGCCACCGCTCTGCTGCTCACGACCGCCCGGTGCGTTTCCATCCCCGACCGGCCCACGCTCAGCCCTCTCTCCTCCAGCTCTGCAGCTGGTAACCGCAGCCCTGTGCAAACTGGACCCCTCGGTGGGCACAGCAGCGTGCTGGAGAGGGGGGACGCGTCAGCGCTGTGGGACAGAGCAGGGGGGAGCACAGAGGGGTGCACAGCTCTGGTGGGGCCGGAGATGGGCACAGCAGAGGAGTGTGTGGGCAGGGGACGTGTAGCGCCAGATGTGCTGGGGCCAGCGGGTCCCTGGGCACGATACAGGGA
>NW_010398626.1:1357-1586 GCF_000710305.1 Buceros rhinoceros silvestris
TTCCTGCGGATGGGGGGGGTCATCTACAGCGTCCCCTCCTGCCACGCCGGGTCCAGGCTCTGCGCCGCACTGGGCACAGGTCTGGGTCCCCAGGCCTGTGGGTCTGTGGTCCCCTGCTGGGACTCAGCTGGGCTCTGGGTCCCCAGGTGCTGGGACTGGACATGGGTCTGGGTCCCCAGGCGATGCTGTGAGACACCCCGCTCTCCCCCCAGCACCCCACCTGCCTCCA
>NW_010398627.1:0-4529 GCF_000710305.1 Buceros rhinoceros silvestris
GTTGGGTCTTTCTCTCACTGCAGAAGCCATGAAGATTAACCAGAACACGGTGCTGCAAGGAAAGAGGGTGACCCTGGTGCCATACACCTCCGCACATGTGCCGCGGTACGTGGCTCGTTCCTCCCCTCGTACTCTACCTGTCGGCTTCCCCTCTCTGTCTGAAGGGGCTGCGGTGTTGGGCCGGTGCTGGCTTGTCCGCTGCAGGGCCCTCTTCCCCGGGAGCTGCGCCGCGGAAAGGCCACCCGTTTTGCCCTCCGTGCCCGGCAGCAGACACCCCCGGCAAGGCTGTGCCCTTTGCTAGGTCTGCTGATGCAGAGAACTTGAGCTGTGCTGCTGCGTACCCACAGAAAGGGAAATGCCTGGCTGCGAGTGAGCTGCCAACAGCTCTCTCCTTCATTGATGGCTTTTCCTACTGACAGTGGAAGAGCAAAACTTCAATGTGTGGAGCCAGATGGACATTTGATAAATTAGAAGCAGGCGTGCAGGCAGTTCGTAAGGTGCTGGCCTGGCCAGCTGCAGCCTCAGCATAGAGATGCCAGTATTAGTAATTTTGTCAGAGTCCAGGAGATGCTGTGTCAATCTCAGTCAGGATGAAATGAGCCAGAGTTTAATGCTCAGTGCTTTCAAAAACGTTGTTTGCATCAGGCACTCTTCAGACAAAGTGACAGCTCAGACAACCTTGCTAAATTTCCACGGAGAACACCAGCTCCTGTGTTAGAAAAGGGAGAGAGGCTTGTGGATGCTTTGAAATTGCCATGAATGCCAGGGCAGGGTTTGCGGAACAGGTTCATGACAGCCTGATCCTCAGTGATCTGGTGGAAATTGGACTGGGGTGCTGCAGCTCAGGCAGTGCCCTGGTTCCGGGTCCTGTTGCCAGGTACCACGAGTGGATGCAGTCGGAGGAGCTGCAGCGTCTGACCGCCTCTGAACCACTCAGCCTGGAGCAGGAGTATGAGATGCAGCGCAGCTGGCGGGACGACGCAGACAGTGAGGATCTTCAGCATTTTCTGAGGGTGGGTGGGAGTGGTGAGCAGGGCGCTTCTGTCCTTTGAAGGGCCCGTGGTGGGCTGGGAGCACCAGGCGACTGGGCTCTGCTTGCTGAAGCAGAAGGGATGTCAGACCTACAACAGTAGCTTCAAACTGGCTTTCTGTTTATAGCTGTTACGTGCTCAGGGAAGCAGAGAATGTCCAGGGCTGTTGGAGTCCTTTTTATGCAGTTTTTCAAAGACTACAGTGATTGACTTCCCACAGCGTTATCTGCTGCACAGTCAGCACTTCCCAGGTCTGATCATCATAAAAAGGTGGAGGTGGTTGTATTTTACCTTGAGAAATCGAATTACTATAATTACCTGGTTGAGGTGCTTGGACTGAATTGGTTCCCTGGCTCTCCTACAGGTAATGAATCACTGCCCATAAAAGCGTGGTAGAAATTTAGTGAGCTAGAAAATACTGAGGCTGGCAAAGACCTCAGTCTGGAGCATTTGTCTCAGCTGGCATTAAAAACCCTACTCAAAGCAGCAATAACTGGGTGAATCACTAAGTCTCGGTCTCTTGTGCACCAAACAATCCTTTGCCCAAACTTGCTGCAGAATGAGACAAGGTAGGGAGCCCTCAGACATGGGATGGAAGTTTCTGTGCTCCTTAAATGGGGTTTTTCTAGTCTTGGGGTCTGCATCACCCTCACAGGTTTTTACAAATCTTTCTTCCATTTCTATGGCTGGGAGCAGGTGCCCTTGGCCTGGGAAGCCCCTTTATTAGCTCTTCCTCACTGTGAACATGGACACTGTTGTTCCTCTGACCATTGCATGCCTTTCATTTCATTCTTCAGTAACTTGTGAGCAATTCACAGCATGGCCTGAAGACGCTGCTTCGTTTGTGTTTCCCCCAGAGTGCACCTTCATCGTGCTGGACACGGCGCGCTGGTGCGGGCAGGCGTGTGCGGACGAGGACTGCATGGTGGGGGACGTGAACCTCTTCCTCACCGACGCAGAGGATCCGACGCTGGGCGAGATTGAAATTATGATTGCAGGTCGAGTTCTGCTTCATAGCTTGGACCTTTGTTGCCGCTGCCAAAGCCAGCTGCAGACATACAGTAGCTTTTTATTCTCATGGCTGGTCCAGGTCATGGTCTCCTCTGAAAAGTGACTGTGTGGTTGATTGGTCTCTCCTGACTGGATGCTGCCTCTCTTTCAGAGCCCAGCTACCGAGGCAGAGGGTTTGGCAAGGAGGCAGCCCTGATGATGATGTCCTACGGTAAGGGTGGCTCCATGCAGGGGGATGGGAGCGCAGTCGGGGTGTGATCTAGAAGCGCATATTCCCAGCGATTCAGACAGGGTAGTTGGGGTGCATCTGCCCCAGAAATTGAGTCCTGAGCTTTCAGAGATGAGGCGGCCAAGCAGATAATAGAAACGCTTTTTTTTTTATTTATTTGCTTTGCAGGAGTGAGGACCCTGGGGCTCACCAAATTTGAGGCTAAGATTGGCCAGGAAAACAAAGCCAGTATCTGCATGTTCAAAAAGCTTCATTTTAAGGAGGTGCGTTAACAGCCCATCTGCTACCCGAGAACATGAGCAGCGCTTGCTGAGTGACCGGGACTGAGCTGTTTTCCCTCTGTATGGTGCAGGTTGCTGTGAACAGCGTTTTCCAAGAAGTGACACTGAGGCTCGATGTCAGCGAGCAGGAGAGACTGTGGCTCCTGGAGCAGACAAACCATGTAGAGGAGAAGAGCTACATTGAACCGAAGCTGCCAGCTGGGGTATTGGAGACCTGACAGACACAGCCAGGCCCAGGCTCGGTTTCCAGGGAGGAGCTGGACGCTGTGGCGAGCCCTGGGTGTGGAGGACACCAGTGAGCCAGCGCTGCGCTTGACTGCTCGCGTCTGTCTCCTTTGGTTGCTTTGTGATCTTGTCAACTTCATAGCTTGCTCCACCAGCCAGGAATGCTGCCTGAGATTTGGACCTGGAGAACAGCCACTAATTCACAGGCTTGGCCAGGGATGACTGTAACCTCAACATGCTGTCCCAGCAGAGCCTGAAACCACCAGCAGTTAAGTGATTCCTGGTGCCATCAGTTTCTGGACAAGCAGCACCCACTGTTCCTTCTTCCGCTGCCCTCAGACAGGATTCAGCAGCTGGACAGCCTCAGTGCGCTGGGAACTCAGTCTGTTCTCTCTTGAATAAACAAACGGTGACAAAGATCTGAGGTCTCTCCAGAGCTGTCTGGGAGCCGTGGGGCTTGGCTCTCGCTTTGGCTGCTGAAAGAGTGCTTAGAAGAGAGCAGAGACTCTTGGAATTCTTATTTTCTAGGGTGTGGTGGGTTGCAGGGGGTCCTGAGAGTGAGCAGCTCAGCAGTGGGTGAGCACAACCAAAGGGCAAGTTAACGTGATGATCATTATTGATAGCAGCCGACCAAGACTGGAGCAGAGCCTCGCCACGATCGCTGAGGAACGGGGCTGGCAGTTGCAGGAGACAAACTGCTGAGACAAACCCCCTCGAGTTTCAGGGCCATGCCCTGGACCTGGAAACCTCAGGCCATCAGCAAAGGGATATTACACTTCATTTTTCCAAGCTGCTTTTATGAGTGAGGAGGAGGAGAGCACAGCTGAGAGGACACAGAATAGTGATCTCCTGCTTCAAGGAGCTCAGGACTTGCTCTGCTGAGCCTGGAGGCTCCCTTCGCTGCACTCCAGTAGGGATGAAAGGGGAGAAAAGTACCTCTTTCCGGGTACAGATATATTTAGGGCAGGAGCTGCAATGTATCTGAGATCTGCGGCTGAAGACAAGGCACTTCCCTGACTCCCACGGGATGGGGGTTTAAATGCAGTTACGTGGCCCGCGCTGCAGCGTGCTCTCCGCAGCAGGGAAGCTTGCCCAGAGGAGAGGACAGAAGGTAAGGAGGAGAACTGACGCTCCTGCCTGTTTTCCCACTGTAACAGCAGCCATAATGGCTAATTCTAGAGCAGAAATTATCTGTTCCAATTACGCACTATCAGGTAATAGCTTTCAGATTTGCCCAGGGATGTTTTTATCAGACTGTGGAATTTTTAGTGTTGCTATAACTGTATTTTTAGGGCCTGGGGGTGTTTAGTTCTCTAATTTTAGTTAAATACATCATTCCTGTGACTAACATTAAAACCAAGCGTAGGAACAGCGTATCATGGCATTTTAAACAACAGGTATTTAGCGCGGATTTAGTTGTAGCGAAAGCTCTCTGCGGTAATAAAGTGAAAAGCAGCTCCGCTCCCAGGTGGGATTACCATGACCAGGGCTACTAATCCTCATGTTCTTCATCCTGCCACAGGCAGGAGAGGTTTTTCTGTCCCCCAGGACCTGCTGGGTGAGCTCCTTCCATGGAGCGTTTTGTCCTGCTGCCAGAGGAGCAAGGTCAGGCTGGCAGGAGAGAGGTAGCTGGGGTGGAATCTGCCCTCCTAAAGAAGTGACCAAAGCGGGAACTCCACTTTCTTTTAACCTCTGCTGCCAGGGCAGAGAGGGGAACAGAGAAGCTGGGCTGCCCTGGCCAGCCACGTCACC
>NW_010398627.1:4659-5680 GCF_000710305.1 Buceros rhinoceros silvestris
GCTCCGGAGCCAGCGAGTGCCCCGCTTGGCATCCCCAATCCCCCAGCAACGCCGGCACTCCCCTCCTCCACGGGCGGCTGCGAAAAGCCTTGGCAACCTGAAACAAAGTTGGGTCTGTCCCGGAGCCACAGCTCTCCCCAAGGCTGGGAGGTGGGTCCCAGCGATGTTCAGCTGGGCTTCCCACAGGGAACCAGTCCCCAGGCTGCTCTGATGGGGTGGAGAGATAAAAGCTGCTCCTGGGACCCACCAGGTGCCCCCACTCCTGCTCCACATGGGCAGCCCCAGCCCATGGCAGTGCACCCCTGCCCAGGCAGCTACACCCTGCTTGCCCCAAGGGGTGAGGGTGGGAAAGGGGGGAACAGGGCCTCGTCTCCACACGGGACACAGCTTCGGAGGATGAGGCAGGTTGAAATGGGCACCCCCAGCTTCCAGGGGGGAGTGACAGCCTGTCACTTGGTTGTCATCTGAGCTGCTTGTCTGCTCAGGTAGAGGAGCTTGTCTGGGAGTTCAGAGCACAAAACAGGAGTGTGCAGAAGGGGAGAAGCAAAGATGCTGGACGAAGGCACACAGCACACCACAGCCATCGCTGAGAGCACAAGCACAGCCTTGCCCCGGTGCAGACACAGTGCCACCAGCCCCGTCTTGCTGAGCCCCCTGGGCACAGCATGCCCCCATGCTCACCGTGCCAGGAGGCCTTAGCTTGGTCCTCCAAAAGCTGACCTGCATGGGCTTAAAACAGCCCTGGGAAGTGGGCAGCGTGCTAGAGCCCTGGGGGCATCCCAGCCCCAGGATCCAACCCTGGGGCTTGGACACACCCCGAACTCCTCCCGAGGGGCTGGGGCAGCTTTGGGCTGCCCCTGGCAGAGCTGCAGCCCTCCAACCAGACTAGCAGACACAGATTAGAACCTTCCATCACCTCCCCCTGAACTCCCCCAGGGGATTAGAGCCCTTTAATCACCCCAAGGCATTAACCCACACTGGGACCAGCTGGTCCCTCCCAACCCCCCAGCCTGGCCCCACC
>NW_010398627.1:5784-6685 GCF_000710305.1 Buceros rhinoceros silvestris
CAGCCTGGCCCCACCAGGTACCCAGGGGCACCCAAACCAGCCACAGTGTCCCCCGCCTCTGGGAGCGTTACTTGCCTCTTCTCTAGCCCCCGTGGCACAGCGAGCCTCCGGCAAACCCCCCCACACCCTCGGGTTTCAGAAGGATTTACCCTTAAACCAGACACGTGAAGTCAGGAAGGTTTATTCCAGTAAACAGAATTTCTCTTGAGCTCAACAGTATGACAACACCCGATCGCAACACATGGAAACAAAACATCCAAAGGAAGAATTTCCACAAAATACATTTTAAAAAAAATATATGGTGTGATTGGAAAACTTCTTTCAGAAAAAAAAAAAGAGTCTATTGAGAAGCCTTTAAATTAAACAGTGTTGGATTCAAACCCTGATCAGCTCTATCTCCAGGAGCGAGTGGGAGCAGAGGAGATGATTATTGCTTGCTGTGCCTGCTCCAGACACCCTCTCCTCTCCCCAAAATAGCCCTGGGGACAGGGTGCTGGGGTAACCCTACTGTGCTGGACACCCATGTCCATCCCTGCAGCCAGAGGGGCAAAGGGACAGGGTCATCATGGACGGAGCTTGCCAGGTGGGGGTCAAACCCCCCCAAGAAGAATCGCTGTGGTCGGTGGCTGGGCAGGTGGGGTTTGCTAAAAGTCACTAAAAACCTCAGGTTTTGCAGTTAAAGGGCAATGGGGGAGGGGGTGTGGCTCAAATGGAGATGGGGTTTGGGGTGGGGGAACAACAGGGATCAGAGGTGTTGGGCATTGGGCCACCCCATATCAGTGACCCATCCCCAAACCCCTGCTTGTGCCTACCAGGGTGTGCAGGGCTTCAAGGCAGGGCTGGAGGAGCACCCCGGGGATGGGCTCACAGGCAGGGACACCCCCTGGCTCTCTCTAGCCTA
>NW_010398628.1:0-16240 GCF_000710305.1 Buceros rhinoceros silvestris
TTAAATGTCAAAATGTCTGTACAATCTGTGAATCCCTATCAGCACTTATTTTAGGAAAGCAAGTACGTGGACTTATTTAAGGAAATTAATTGTTTTCTTTTTCCCACTCTCTCTCTTTTCCCCCAAGGAAGAAGCTGACAAAGGAATATTGTTAAATTTTACTACACGCCGGCCAATAATACCACTTTGGATAGTGCTATGAGATTTCCACATATCTGAAAGACCAGTGTCCAGAAATCCTAGACAATTAGCTATAGCATGTGCACAGAGAAATTCTTTCTCATATTTACAAACTCTGATGAATCTCAGCCAAATTATACTGACATGATAATCATTCTCTGTATTCACAATGAATTCAATGCACCTCTTTACACAAGAGAATTGTGCATGCACAAGAGGTCACTCTGAAGTATTAAGCTTCTATTATATCTTTTGCAAAGATATAATATGGTCAGTTTGGGCTCATAAAAGAGTTCCATGGGATTTGTTTCTTGAGGGACAAAAGTCAATGTCTTGTCTTTGCCTTTTGAAAGGATCTTCTATTAAGCGCTTTTACTCCAGATGTTAAGACACCCACATGCATACACGTTTTTCCAAGCTTTTCCCAGTATGAGTCAGAATTTGACGATGACAAAGACAAGAACCAGTCTGCAAGGAAAAAAAAGTGAAGCAGCAAGCAAAATTTATGCTTTAATCAGCATCTCCTTCATCTGCTGTGATTCACACATTTAGTTTCTGCAAAGTGCAGAGCAGTCTCACTGAAAAAGAAAATGACTGTTTTTCACTAGCTGAAAAACCAGTGAGGAAGCATTTCTGAGAAGTGCCCCTCCCTTTCCCTGGCTATTTCATGACACCAGAGAAACAAAACAAAATAGAAGACCATACTAACTTATAAACTTCTCATATCTCCTTTAGATAACAACGATTTTGTGCAGCCCTTACTCTGCTCCGTGGATGATTCTGTGTGAATTGTACTGCTGTGGTATCTTAAAATGTGCTCACGGGAGTTAATAGGAAACGTTCTTCTGGCTGACATATGAGTTAAAGCAAGAACAAAATACTCAAATGATCTCTTTTTTCCACATATTCAATTAGTTTAAAGATTAATATGATATCAAATGAGACAAAGTATGTTTGTTTATGTAAAGCTGGGTTGGTTTTTTTTTTAGGATTTCCATAAAAGCAGTTTTCAACTGGTGCAAATTCTCCAAAGTCTGAACAAAATGTGGAGAATAAGAAATCTTCAAGAACATCTCTTAATAATGACAGCATTATTCACATAAAACAAGGTTAGAAGTGATCCAACTCTCTGTTTTCTACTGCTTTGTCCAACTTGGTTTACCAGTTCTGGATCCATTAGACAAAGGTAAGTTGAACATACAAGGAATGAGGTATAATCTATGTGAGAAACTATATGTTTTTTTTTTTAACAACCTGAAAGCTGCTTTTGAAAAAAACTTGACTAGAAATTATGCTTTTTCAGATTGACAGGGGAAGATTTGCAGTATGACGAATTAGTGTGTAGAAGATAATGAGGCTTTCTGCAATGCTATTTGAAGTGACAAAGTCCTGGCTTATTAACCCAGAATTGTAAGTGGGCTCACTCTTGGTTTTAGAGTGTTGCAGCTGAGGGAGGGAGGAGGAGTATTTAGTCAATGAAGCCTAATAGATATCAATCTAAAAAGATGACAAGATAGTAAAATAATAGTAGCATCTAACTGTTTCAGTTAATAATAATGACACTAATAATAACCCATACATCTCTTAAAGTGAAAAACGATATATGCAGCATGAACTTTTCTTTGCAATTGTTAGCTAAGTAGGTTAAGACAGGTATTGAGCCAAGCCTTGTTTGATTTTTCATATCTTCTGTCCAATTGGAGAGTTGTAAGTCCAGGAGAGGGTTAAGATTTAAAGATAATTTTGAGGCTGGATTACGAATTTATAAAACTTTTATTTCTCACATCTAACTGTGCAATAATAGCCGTTCTTGTGACAATAGTTGCCTTGAGAATTCCTTGTTAATAAGAAAATTGTTACCAAATGGCAAGAAACTTAAGTGAGTCAATATTTTATTCAAATGGAGCAAAGCTGAGTTATTGTCCAAATGAAATATACTAAGTTCAAAGAAACAGAAAAAGAAATAGCTATATATTACTACCCTTCCTTTACATGAGGTACTCCTTCAAAAGAAAACCTCAGAGTATGTTATATCTAATCTGATAGCTAAAACCGCTTTTCCCAGGTAATGAATTTTGGGGTTTATGGAAATTTTCATCCTTAGGAGCACGGAAGGCACGCTACTGTGGCACTGATTTCTCATGAAGCTGGTTGAGGCATTCAGCAATACAGACGCATGCAATACTGGGCAATATTCCTTGCTATACCCAAGAAACAGTATTGGTTGAAGGGGGAGAAATCAATATGTAAGAAGTAAAGAGGAAAAGTGGTTTAAGATCTCTTCAGATGGTTTAAACCCTGAGGCAGGATGCCTGGTATCAACGCTGGCAAAATGAAAAACCGCTCAAAGAAATTTTGATAAGCACCTAGAAGTCCATGTTTCACTTGTACTTTAAATTGTAGGACTTCAAACAAATAATTTGGACACACTAGTGCTTTTTTAGCTTTCCTGAGCAACAGCATTTACATGAAGGTCACAAACACAGTTTTAAAGTATGTTAGCTGCAAGTATTACCAAAGTACAGAGATATGAAGCAACTTCTAACCATTTACTTCTGTGTTATATTAACCCACAGGGGCATAGGAAAAACTTGCACCACAATTTTCTGTCCAATTTACTTTTAATCAGAACTAGGGAAAGGAAAGGTAAGCTATGATTTCTCCTTTTTAATGAACGTGGATGGTATATTTTGTAATACAATGATTTTGAGAGGATGGAAAAAGATTCTTCAAGACTTAACTCAGTGACGAAGGATTCTCTTAGTAGGTGAGCTGTAGGAGACAGTACAAAGCACTTTCTCAGAGGCATAGTATGTCTTGGGATGTGAAGCGCTGCTAAGATTCAGTACAGCCTTATGACCCACAGAATAATTCAGGAAAATCAT
Organism: Buceros rhinoceros silvestris; assembly: GCF_000710305.1. Taxonomy (NCBI): domain Eukaryota; kingdom Metazoa; phylum Chordata; class Aves; order Bucerotiformes; family Bucerotidae; genus Buceros; species Buceros rhinoceros. The sequence goes on from NW_010398628.1 coordinate 3,066, forward strand.
TGTCCTGCTAATTGTCCTTTGCAGCAGTTTGATTCTAGTGGTCTCACAGGTACCTCTGAGCTAATCAGCCCCTTCACTCTTCTGCCATATCTACTGGTTCATTCATGCCTGTTAGAGGTGCAACACAGAATCTCACATTTGTGCTTACAAGGTCAACAGAATTGTTATCATACAGCCAGCTCATTAAACATTTGTAAAGTCTAGGTCAGAATATAACTCAAGTAAATTTCACTAAATACGAAAGGCTGAAGGGTGGGGTATACAGCCAGGAAAGATGGTGTTATAAATATGATGCTCTGTCATGCTGTGGGACAAAGCTGCTTACAAGTGCATCTGACCATCAAATGTGGGTGATGGCCTCTAGAAATAGAGAGGCCAAATTGAGAATAAGGGTACAGTTATATAAAATCATTTCTAGTTAAGAAATACATTGCAAACATTTTAAAATCTGATGCAGTTTCATGAAGTCAGAAAAAGCAGTGTATGAATTTCTGTATGTTTATGTTTATCTGACATTTTGGAAATATTTTCTCACATCACAAAACATATTTAAGTATAGTTGTGAAGAAACTTCAGACCCTTCTGTTTAAACTCATTATCACCCAAAATGTCCATTCTTAGATATTCCAAACATTAATTTTAGGACTTTATGCAAAGTATTTTTTTTTTAGGGAGCTGGGGTGTGGAGCTTGAAATAAATCCACTCAGTGTAATTTCCATTTAATATTTGAAACTGGGGGCAAGAAAAGTCACCTCCTTCAAAAGGATCAAATTACCTTTGTTAGATTTTGAACAGATTCCTGAATGAACTGAACTGAGATAAATGTCTCAGTTCTGAGTCAAACCTTTCAGTTGATTTGGTTTACCAAAGAAGATTAACTTTCACTCACAAAAGTACTTGATCTTAGAACCTTTCTAAAGGACTACTCATTTCACCTTATGCAGAAGTATACTTAAAACTGAGTACTGTTCTTTGCTACTTGCAGACTCAGAAGAGCTTACTAACATTATATAATAAAATGCTCAGAATTCCCTTGCAAGATGTAAGCATTAATATTCTAATTTTACAGATACAGACACTGAGCACAAAAACCTTTGGTTTTGCCCAGGGCAAGTGATTCAGGTAAAGAATCAGAGCAATATTTATAAGTTTCTGTTTTCTGATCATAAGTTTTTCTTCATTCTAATAACATGTTGGACCTAGATGGAAAAAAAAAATATTTTTTTTTTTAAGTAAAACTGGAGAATTTCTTTCACTTTGCTGATAGGAGTCATTTTCATTTCACTAGGATGTTCATAGGAAGCTTGTCACTTATATGACTAATGTACACATTTCCTCACAGCTTTAAATTTCACTCTATTGTGAGTCTTCTTAGTCTTCAATACAGAGGAAAAGGTTAACTTCTATTAACTGAGCACATTGAAACAAAAGATGATGAAATAGTCTGAATCGTACATTTCCAGTAGTTCACCTAATCTGCCACACTGCTTTCCATTTTCTATGAGATTTATACCTCACCCACCCACGCCTGAAATTCTGCACAGGACGCATGTCATGAAAAAGTGAAAATACAAGAAGCAGAAGTAACTATTGCACATCCATCTTTTAAGGGTTTGCTACTAGCTCCACTTGAAAATAAAGAGACAGTGGTAGATCATGAGAAAAGCAGTCCTGTCTGTTCACAAACTCACTGGAAAATGAAAAATACCGGAAACCTGGAAAGATATTATATAACAGGCTTCCCAGTTCCATTTTGCAGGTTGGATAATTCTGAGTGGCTTGAATAAGGCTTAAAGAAATGTCCAGTCTTTTTTATAGGTTAATAATAAACAGATCTAAGCCAAAATCTTCCTATCTAGGTCCTGTACCAAGGCAGCCCTTTGCAAAAATTATTGAGGTATGAGCATCATTTGACTTCATTCTAGGAGAAACAGCATGTTCAAAGAGGGAAACTAAAAAGCTAAAGCAAGTGTGTCTCCAGATCAGGAATTATCTTATACCTGCAGATGGCATTGTTGATCTTTCAAAATTTTGCAGATTGCCTGAGTAACGTGATATGAAAATGCACATACACACACAACACACAGAGGCAGCTGGGCAAAGTTACTAATACATAGATTAAAATAAAGATCTACAAAAACAGTGATAATGGCTAGGAAAAAAAAAAACCGAACCACCAAAACATACACTGAAAATCTGATTGGCATGTTAGTTAATTAAAATTAACAAGAAGGAAGAGCTTAAGGTCACATTAGGGATTACTTTCCGTGACAACTTTTCCAGAATATCTCACTGTGGAAGGAGGTGAATGCTCAATTTATTCACAGTCAAATAATTGTATTTAATATATTGATGACACAAGCTAATGAAGGACAGGGTGACACAGCAAACTGATGAATGCATAAATCAGGTAAATGCATGAGTCTCAAATTAAAAGGCACATAGGGCAATGTATACCTGCAGCAATCATACTTCTTCCTCTAGCCCACTAGTAGTTTGTCTAGGTTTAACCTTGGTTACCCTTATAGGTCTGTGTTGAGAGACGTGTTGGACTGCATGAAAAATATTAAAAACTTTTATATTCCACTTCTAACACTAAGGTGTTTTACTTAATCTTAAAAATCCTGACTGTATCCAACTGTTCACTATTTTAGAGTTTGAGTCACTATTTTTGACTATACAGTGTAGTTATAAACTGCTAACACATCAGAACTACAATCGATATTCTATATAGTTGTATATAACTGGATATCAGTAAAGAAGTGAAGAGTATATCAGAAGAGTAAAGAAGTGCTATAAAACATCGCTCATGCTGAAAACACATCCTTCAGATTTTATTGAAATCTTCAAAGTTAGTAAATTGAGTTTTTCTTGTAATATTCCCAAATTTAAATATTCAATCTTTTTCTAGCAGCAACTGTTGAAAGGGAAATTATTTATTTCCCTGTCTGACAGAAGGAACAAGTCTGAGTACTCTGAGAAATGCTGGTAACTTATGATTCAGGATTTCTACTTCTTCTTCCATATTTAACCTGGAGCGACTCCCAGTGGTTTCTAGAACAGAGAGATAATTCCACACCTCAAAAACACTTCTGTGGTCTAGGTTTCAAAAATTTGTGTTATACCCACACCGGTGTTTAGAAGGAGGTTGATCATACACAGTGGAGATCTTTAAACAATACCACTAATCAGACATAAGACTAAAACCAAGAATAAATAGAATTTCATTAGACAGTTCGCTACATTAATATAATTTAGAAATAGTAAATTTTGGAGTGATAATAATTGAATTTTAAGAGGAGATTTTTCTGGAGAGTGATATGAAGAGTAAATTTTGAAAGGGTATCAGCCACAGAAAGTCTTTGAAAACCATATTGTTCTTACAGCTATTGGCATATAATACAGAAGTTACTAGCGTTTACTTTTTAGGTAAAAAGGAGAAAATAACAAGTCTAGAGAGAAGAAAATTTGCCTGAATTAACTTACCTGGTGGGGGGTGAGGGGTGGGGGGAAGTGTCTCATGGAGCCTTATTGATAGAAATCACTGTAAAAATACAATGAAGAAACTTGCCGGGTTGTCCAGGTTCTGCTAGTTGCCAGGTAATGTTACCCACTTACTGGTCAGTGCAAGCTGCCACTAGCAGAAAGGTTATTACACACAATTTGTCTTTTACCTGGTTGTTATTCTCTGTTTTGTACAAGGTTATAGTGCTGAAATAAATCAGGCTAATGAAGTGAATCATGTTTCAGGTACATTTTGAGAGGCTTTAGGCATTTAAATCAACATCCTTGTGTTCATAGGTGAAAACTTAAAGCACATGTTTTAATAGAAGGTTGTACACAGAAGAATACCGGTCTAGTAATCCCCATTGTACGGTATCTGGGGGTCAGCACTGGGAGAAAAGGTTAGACTTCCACGTATGTTTGTTGTCTTGAGACAACAAAGCCACTCTTAAAGGAATCTGGAAAGGCTTTAGCTGAACAACTTCATAGAATTTGAAGTGCACATTAAAAATGCAGAGCAGTTCTTTGTAAATTCACTTCTGAAGTATAGTGACAAAAGAGAGGGAGTGAAGAAATTAGAGCAGTTTAGATCTTTCTATTTTTCTCACTTCAGTTAAAACAACAGCACATCTGCTATGACTTTGGACTTGAAAAAAGCTAAGTACTGTATTGCTCAGCTGTGTGGGGAAGAAGTAGAGCTCTCGTTTCAGAAGTAGATAGTGTAATTCAGAAGCATATGATGTCATTACTAAGGAAAGCAAGAAAAAACTGCATAGTACAGGGGTTGCCGCTAGAACAGAGCATGTATTGCTAGAATGTTACCCTAAACCTAGGATGCAAAAGTGAGCAGATTTTCTTAATGTTTCTTTAGTGTAGACTTAGGCTTGTAATCTGTCACTTCTGTAATCAAATAATATGAACATATGCACCACTTTTCAATTAACCACCTGGGTATAGTCTACTGACTGTGTAGCTCAGCCAGTGTGTCACCCTGTACCGCCAAATGTATTGATGTTCTCTGTAGGTCTCATTTAAGAGAAGTCCAAACAGGAAATTCATGCTGTTCCTCTTAATGCTGTATCTCTTTAGTATTAAAAGGACCTTACTTTGTCTTAAAAGACTGTGAGTGATAGATTGTTTTGCAAATAAGAAACAGAGCAGGACTGGCAATTAGGAATTAGAAATCCAGTTTCAGAGCTATATGTAAGAAAGCTTCAGCAGTGTAATTTTGAATGCCTAATTATTCACAATTTACATTTCTGTGTCAATCTTTCCAAGTTGTTTCAGGCTTTCTACAGCACCTGTCCATACAGTCTCAAAAACACTGCCGTTGCACAGGGATATAAACTGTTTATGGCTGATTTCACATACTTTCTTGAATGGATTACATATTTTGGAGAAAGCAGGTACAGAACTTGTTTATCTGATGCCTTCACATTTGTGACATATGACATTTAATAACATGACTGTGGTTCATCCTATCAAATGTGCAGCAAACCATGACATAACATCAAAACGTGTAGCTGAAATTTTAAATATGTTCTTTGTTGGTTATGAGCTGGGCACAGGTATTGAATACCAAACAGAGATAATGGTAGTACTTCTTTCTAGTCACAACAGTACTTCTGTGAATACTTTGTTTGGATTATTTAAAAAAATTAGTTGTGTTCTGTGGAATTGGTGTCTCTTAAATCCCAAGGCAACAGACAATAATAGTGTCAATATTTGCTAATATTTCTTTTTAATACCCTGAATTATACAGAACTGCTGAAATAATTATGAATTTTAAAGCTGAAACAATCTGCTGGCCAGTGCATATGGGAAACAGTGACAGCCCTGTGTCAACGGCAATTTTGCAGTAGTACTTATTCTGGGCAAAATATAGAGAGCTAAACTAAAAACCAAACCAAACCAAACAAAAAAATCCCGCAAATCACAAAAAAATCCATAATACCCACACAGAAAAAATAATCGGTGTAAAAAGAAATTACCTAACATTATGACCCAAATAAATAGTTTATTAACAGAAAGGAACTGGTTGTATACATCCTCTCATAGCTGTGGAGAATCTTCTGAATATTTTAAATGTCGCAACTGGCTGAATTTCTTTTTTTTTTTCTTTTTTTTTAATGAAACATCAGATATAATCTAGTACCACAAGACTGCAGAATTGAAGAGCTATTGGTCTGAATTGACAGAAAGAATCCTGTATTCAGAATAGTCTGAAGTTACATATTTGGAAACTGCAGTCCTCCTTCCTGCCACTACTCAAAGGAGATAAATATTTTTTAAAAGTTTAATCTCACCTTTTTAATTCCGTCACCTCTTATTGTTTCTTAAATATTTTCCAGATCTTTGGACTTAAATCTATATTTAATAAAAAAGCACACAATATTCTTTCTACGTGATGGCAACAATCTCACAAAACCTTTTCCATAGTTACGTCAGGATACCTCAGAGGGAAGATATATGAATTTAAATATCAGGATATTATAGATTTCTTTTTCACACACAAAAAAGATTTCTGTTTGCAAACTCCTTTTGAGCTGTACTTCCCACAAAGTAATCTGTTAGCTAGTTTAAATCATTCCTTTATTCCCTACAAATTCCCTAGTGATACTCCTAGTGAAAGTGCATAATGTTTTTGAAAAGATTTATCCCGTCTTGGCTCATGCCTGATTTGAATATTCAATGTTATTTTCTTCTATAATGAGCTTGGCACACATTAGTTGTCAAAACTTCATATTTACAAACTTGCTAGGACATTCTTTTTTTTTTTTTTTTCAAGGTTAGTAGCTTGATTCCCTCTCATGCTATTTTCTCAGTGCTGGCACAATATCCCTATACTTACTTAATTTGCCATAAATTTACAGAAGCTAAAGAAAGAGCAGACCCATTAGGTTATCTAGTCTGCCTTCCTGTCCATTCAAGATTGATCCTTATTGTTCATTCACAAATGTTTTGATCAGTTTAGGATCAGTTAAAATGTTCCATGCACTGGGGTTTCTAGCATTTATTACCTTTGGTAGGTTTGTTTTTTTTTTTCTGTAGTCTGATAGATTTTTCTTTCAGGAAGTTCTATTAAATGTTCTTGGCTTCAAATTGGCATATTCCCTTTCACGGAAATATGGTCTTATTTTTCTCTCTAGCTTTAGTAGTTCAAGTTTAAATCAAGTCAAAGACTCTGAGTCACCTCATTTCCATTTAAACTCTGTTTCCTTTCAACATTTAATAGTCTGAATTACAAAGCCTAGATCCAACGGCTTTAATTTTTTATTTTGTGATACTCTCCCATACTTTCTTGTATTGTCAGTTGCTCCAGTTATATTCTTTACAAATGTACTGTCCTTTATTCTCACTGATTTTACAACCACTTTATCTCATATGCCCTCTGCAACAGAGTTACTCAAATTCATACCTCCCAACTAGACTCTGAGATTAAGCACTCTGGTACTCAGTCTTAAAAGGGAAAAATGAAGTTCAAAATTCCAGAAGGTGCTAATATGACTTTCCAAAGGGCTCGTGATGGGCACTCTCCAAAGGCTTTAAGTAGTTAGAAAAGAAAGCTGAATACCTGGAGAAATTTTAACAGCAGAATATAAGCAATATTTGTTTTTTGAAAATGAGCATTTAGTACAACCTCTAAAGATGTTTCAGCCAGGCAATGTTAAACTGCAAGACTTTCTTACCTTCCTCTGCTTAGTCTGTGGTCCTTAAACTGGATGTAATTTGAAAAGGACAATAGTTATTCCTCCAGAAAAACAGAGTGACCTTTATAAACTTGAGGACTGGGACAACATAAACCTCATACAGTTTGAAAAGAGAAAGGGAAGGGGAAGGTTTTGCACCATGCTTTGGAATTGGCTGTGAAGTGATTAGCTGAGTACTGCTACTGGTGGTAGTGCTCGGGGGTTGTTCTGATGCATGCCAGTCTGAATGTGAACCAACAGTGTGCTCTTGTTGCAAACACCACAAACCACAGACTGCAGTACTTCAGGAGGGTTGTTTCTAGCAGACCTAGAAAAGTTATCATCCTCCTTTAGACAGTGATTGTGAGGCTGCGACAGGAATAATGTACTCAGATTTAGGCACCTAGCTAGAAAGAGATGGAAACTGGAAATGAATCCATGGATGGATGATGAGGACAGGATGGGAGGGACAGTCTTGTTTAATCTGACAGAAAGGAGGGAGGCTACAGGGTAATCTAATAGTTCCTTACAATTATCTGAAGAGTTACAGTGATGGTGGAGAAAAACCTTTCTCAGTAGTAGCAGACAAGATGCAGTGAACAGAAATAATTGCTTGGGGCATTCCTAGTGGACAGTAGGAAAAAGCTCTGGACATAGGAGAAAGCTCATCACCAGGAGGGTATTGAACTGTATATTGTTGTCCAGACAGACTGGGGAATCAGTCCCTGGAGTTTTTCAAGGCTCATCTAGACAAAGCTGTAGCTGACTTGGCCTATAATTGGCAATAGTTGTCTTTCAAGTAAAAGAGAACTTCCACATCTCATTTTTCAACCAGCATTTTTGTGATACTGAGAAATTAAGAATTTTGTGATTCTGAGAAACCTAGAAATCAGAATGCTGACAGAAACAAGCTGATGTTTCCTGTGCTTTTTGTTAGGAGTTGTTTTCAGTGTGTTGTCAGCACACTCCTATCCTGACTTATATTTGTTCTCCTGCCCTAAAGTATTGCCCTAAAGTCACTATATTTTTAGAGTGACGGTCTGCCTTGGGGAGCAACGGATGTGAATTTGTTTGTGCTTGTTTTGTTGCACAGGGTTTGACTTAAAAAAAGTTCTGAAAAACATTGTTGCCAGCGTGGACCCCGAAGTAACTGTGAATCTAACCTACCTATTCCTGATGGTAACTTTATCTTTCCACATAGTTGTACCAGAAACTGTCATAATTGGAGATCATAATAAATATTGTTGGCAGAAAGCAAACTAATTCTAGAGTCAACATTACTCACCAATGTAAAGAACAGCACTTTGATCCCTCAGACTTACCCATTTCTGCTATAGCCATTAATGGAAAAATTCCCATTAACTTCAATGGTTTAGGATCGAGCTCTTAGTGGGATTCATTAAAAAGCAATAATAACAGAGGAAGAATGGGTCAACTTCCTAGTACAACATTTTGCCCTTTAAATTGCTCAGCCTCTGTTTCTTTTTAGCAAAAAAATGATATTGGATTTCCTAAACATAACATAACCCCAGATGCCAGTGCTATTTTCAAGAAGAGGAATTTACATATTTTAAATCAGGGAGGAAAACAAGGAAAGTATATATGCTTTTCTCATTTTAAGTAGGCAAAAAATTGCATGGAACACTACAAAAACAAACCCAATAACAAGATAGTGTCACAGAGCAGCAGAGGAGTCATGTTCTTAATTACAGAGTATCTGACACTTATATTTAGAACCCAAAGTCTGGAGAAGGTTCTGTGATGAGTCTAGAGTAATTAAATGACAGCACTGATCTCCTCATTGTCACATGCAATTGTGACATATGCACGTGGCAGACATCTGTTTGTTCAAGAGCAAAACAAGGTGAGTTTGATAAAAGATATTTTCTGTAGTCAGTTCTCAAGTTTTTAATATCATTTGTAGAGATGAATTTGTTAACTTAATTGCTAATTTCCCTGTTTAGTTGAAATAGTCTATCCCTGGTTCATATTGGGAAATGTAAGTTATGCAGCTGGGCAGCATATTATATAATGAAAGGATGGCTTTGTCAGGTAAAAAAAAATGTAGCATATTCCAAGTCTTATAAAGTTCTATAGGTAACTGGGTAACTAACTAACTAACTAAGAAGAAACTTGTAAGGTAGCGGGAAAATGTCGATCTACCGAGGCAGAGACTCAGTAACTGGCCAAAAACCGTACGGAAAGCCATTTTGTGAGCCAAGATAAGAATTCAGAAATTTCTGGCTTTTTGCCCTGTACTCAGTGCACAGGCTGCATTAGATTTGAAATTCAATTGGTGTTTCTCCTAAAAATGTAATTTTCAAGGTTTCAGATAGCAACTGTTTAAAATTACATTGATTTAAAACTAACATAAAAGATTAATCCTTATCACATTTTTATTTTGAGAATAACTTTACATCACAAATGTTTTAACATCTGAAGATTTTTTTCATAGAGGATGGTAAGAAACAATACAGAAAACAGGCAAAGTTTTAGACACTTTCTTTCCCTTCATTTGTGTCCTTCAAACTCTAAAATAAAAACCTCCTTCTAAGGAATTCCTTTTAGGTTAAACTGAGAGCCGTCACAAATTTCAAAAAGATGATCCTCGAGCTCTTTAATAAAGACGTTGTTGAACGTGCAAAAGACATCCTGTTTAGAAACTATTTACATTAATACCTCTCTCCATGATTGCAGTGGAAAAGATGCGGATGAGAAACTACAAAAAATCTTGCTTAGAAATTACGAGAGAAAAGGCATAAAAACCTCCTATTGTTTATAACATGTTAAATTAACTTTTGCATTCAATAGATATATACGTACAGGGAGAGATGTGCAGTATCCTTTCTAAGCCAACTGCCTTGTGGATAGAGAGCACAGCTATCTTCCTACAACACCTAGTCATGGGACTCACAGTGCCTGAGGTTCTGTATGAGATACGGTTTATCAGATATTTAGAAAAAACAAGTCCCACGTAAATGCTTAGAGCTACTTTTAAAAAACATTTTATACAAGTGCTGGTGCCTATTTTCTTTTCTATAGAAGTCTATGCTTAGCTGGTGTTTAATAATACATTTCAGATTACTGGGGACATTAAAAAAGGCTTCTGAAGAAATATAAATCTAGCATTCTGTGGTGGAGAAATTTTATTTTATGGTTGGTGTTCTGGGAGCAACTTATGAGACAGCTTACATACAAAACCCATTAATATGTTTGCACAGTCCCATTGTGACTCTGACCTTTTATATGCCACCTATAAGACAAAATTACACTTTTATAAGATTTTACACAATATAGAATTACTGTCAATTGTCCATTTATAATGTAAATTGGGTGTGAGGTCTGAGACTGCTTGAACATGGTAAAATATTTGCCTTATGTTCCTAAGAGAATAAGTATTTTAACCTGACCTAATTATGGTTTGCAACAATCTCAAAAGTTTCTAAGCCATAAAACTAGAGATCTGAGCATTCAGTCTTCTCTGGGTGGATTTCTTGTGGATCTTCATTGTGATTTAGTATCAATTTATCCAAATTCTTACTGGCAAGAAAAAAACCTATGCTACAGAAAACAAATGTCTTCATTTTGAAAATTGAGCCTGAATTAGCGTGTACTCTTCTTACTGCAGGATTAAGACCATCTTCATCTCTTTTACTTTCGTTTCATACAGGGTCTGATCTAGAAAATGTGGTTTTAAAGTGCCTCCTGAGTGAGTATGGGGGGTTGATCTCAGCAGGACACCAGGTGCCCACCAAGCTGCTCTATTGCTTCCCTTCTCAGCTGTACAGGGGAGAGAAAACATAATGAAAAGCTTGTGAGTTGAGATAAAGACAGGGAGATCACTCAGCAATTATTACCATCATGGTCAAAACAGACTCAACTTGGGGAAACTAATTTAAATTATTGCCAATCAAATCAGAGTAGGGTAATAGGAAATAAGACTAAATCTTGAAACAGGACCCTCCACACCCCTCCCTTCTTCCTGGGCTCAAGTTTGATCCCGATTTCTGTACCTCTTCTCTCCAAGTGGCACAGGCGGACAGATAATGGATGTTGTGGTCAGTTTTTTACATGTTGTCTCTGCCTCTCCTTCCATCTCACATTCTTCCTCTGCTCCAGGTAGGATCTCTCCCATGGGAGACAGTCCTCCATGAACTTCTTCGATGTGGGTCCTTCTCATGGACTTCAGATTTTCATGAACTGCTCCAGCGTGGGTCCTTTCCATGGGATCTAGTCCTTCAGGAATGGATTGTTTCAGCGTGGGTCCTTCATGGGGTCACAAGTCCTTCCAGGGGCTTCTCTCCACGGGGTCACAATCTCTTTCGACCACATTCATCTGCTCTAGCTTGGGGTTCTGCATGGGCTGCAGGGTGAATATCTGCAGGAGGATAACCTGCCTCAGCATGGTCTTCAGCAAGGGCTGCATGGCATCTGTGTTCTGGCACCTAGAGCACCTCCTCTTCATCCTTTTTCTCTGACGTTGGTCTCTTCAGGACTGTTTCCCATGTTCTCACTCTACTCTCATGGTTGCTGCTGCATAGCTTTCCCCCTCTCTTTTTATAATATGTTATCGCAGAAGTGCTACCACTGCCATTGATTGGCTCAGCCTTGGCCAGCAGTGGTTCTGTCTTGGAGCCAGCTGGCACTGGCTGTGTCAGACAGGGGTGAAGCTTCTGGTATCTATTTACAGAAGCCACCTATGTAGCCTCCCCACTACCAAAACTTTGCCATGCAAACCCAATACAGTGAGCAATGAAAAAAAAAGGCAATCAGGTATATTCCTAATTCCTTAATTCTGTAAGATTTCCACAAGAAATAGCACTATACTGAATAGCACTGACAAGATAGGCTATTCTTGTTTCAGAGGCAGAGTCTGAAAAACTTAATTTCTACAGGCAAAAAATGAGCGGTGAACAGAATTTATGAGCAGAAGAAAAAAGAGGTTAAAACTCTAAGTTTTTGAATGTAAGGATATCAGGAAAGAATCTTGGAAATTAACTCTCCAATCTATACCAGGCTGCTTGTCCAGTTTCCAAAGGAGATCTGTTTCCGAACTTCAAAATTAACATATGATTTCAGAATTGTAGCTATGGCTGCTGGAGAAATGGAACCAATTTCTGCGAAAATAGACTTGTTCTTTTCTAACTAATTTACTTCCATTGTTGATAAACCACAGTTTAACCATTTAGATAATACTCAGATGTTTATTCAGATATTCATTTCACCGCTATATACTGGGAACCACTTAACTGGAAAGCAGTTTGGCAGAAAAGGACCTGGGAGTCCTGGTGGATACCAGTTTGAACACGAGCCATCCTTGAAAAGATCCTTGCAGCAAAGAATACTAATAGTATCCTGGGCTGCATTAGGCAGACCATTGCCAGAAGGTTGAGGGAGGTGATCCTTCCCCTCTACTCAGCACTGGTGAAGCCACAAGTGGAGTACTGTGTCCAGCTCTGGGCTCCACAGTAGAATAGATATATTGACAAACTGGAGAGACACCAGGAAAGATGACTAAGAGACTGAAGTATCTCTCCTGTAAAGAAAGGCTGAGAGAGTTGGGACTGTTAAGTCCAGAGAAGAGAAGGATCGGTGAGGATCTTATTAATGTGTATAAATTCCTGAATGGAAGCTGTAAAGAGGATGGAATTGGCGTCTTTTCAGTGGTGCCCGGTGAACAGGCCATCTGAATAGGAAATATTTTTTTTGTTGTGAGGGTGGATAAGCACTGTCACAGGTTGCTCAGAGGGGCTGTGGAACATCCCTCATTGGAGGTATTCAAAAACCATACAGAAACTGTCCTGGGCAACCAGCACTAGTTGGCCCTACTTTAGGAAGGAACTTGGACCAGATGACCTCCAGAGGTCCCTTTCAAACTCCATCACTCTGTGATTTTGTGATTCCATAACAGCAGGAGGTTTTGTGATCTTTAATGAAAAGTAATTCCAAATGTGTTTGGGTTTTTTGGGGGGGGGGAGGTG
>NW_010398628.1:16380-19738 GCF_000710305.1 Buceros rhinoceros silvestris
AGGGGCTCTTTTGGGGGGTGAGCTCTGATACTTCATGAAGGAACATTACCATCTGAATTTTAAGACTGAAATGCAACATTGAAGATAAATATAATTTTGGGTTTTAGAATTATATTTTATACATGCCTAGAGAAAGTAAGGATTTGGGTTTGGTCTTTTTCCTGGGAGAAGAGTTGTGTAGAACACACCATTTACATAACAGTGTAAGGCATTTATGTAATAGGGCCTCTATGGAAAAAGGTAAGTAATGAATCTCACAGTCCCAGAACATAGGAATGATTCCATTCTGGAGTGACTAACACACACAGATCACAGATTAAGAACTTGTATTCTCATGTTTTTTACATAAACAAAGAATTCATCTATCAGACAATTTTAATAACAATTTTTTTCTTTTTCTATCACTGTAATGGCCTCACAGTAAAATAAATGACAGTGCTTAAAACTGCAGTTAACAATTCTAATTATCTTGATTTTGTCAGACTACTTTCCAATTTTGTTAGACTGATTTCCTACTTATGAATTTACCTGCTCCAAATGTCTGCAAACTCTTCAGATGATAAGCATTTCCATTTTGGTTTCTATTTTATGAGCTTTTGAGACTGCATTCCCAGCAAAACTCACGTTGCCTACATGCCATATGTAGTTTAGATCCTCAATGTGAATGGTACCTTCCACTAGCTTTTAAATCACAGTTACCACTAGAATTGCCAATCAGGGCAATTCAATTATTTCCTGATAGCAGAATGACATATTCTCCTGATTATGCTTTTATTAAATACCTAAAAGCTATAAATCCCAGCAATTTGTCATTCTTCTGGATAACAATCTATTGTGTATCAAAAAGCTTTTAGTCTTCTGTTATAATAATAATATTTATTGTTCAGTGCTTTGTAGTTAATGATCTATATATAATGCTCTCCAGCACAAAGATTGAGATGTGCTGCAGTCTAATTGTAACTGCCTCTTATTATTTATGCACTTTCGTAATTTATTATCAATTTCTATTCTAGAAAACTATGTGCCTCAAAGATTGCTGTGGTGAACTTCCCAGGCTGATGAGACCAGCAGCAAAGATTGGTTTGAAGCTACAGGCTAAAAATTCTGCTTTCATGCATGGTGCCTTTTCTTGTTAGCACCGAAACTAGAAACCAAACAATTGTCACTTACCTGTTGGACCTTTCACCCGTGTGCTTTGCAGATGAGTCATTATCCTCTCTGCCATCTGCTTTTCCACTCTGCAAAATGAAACTTATGGGCCAAATACAGATTTTAATCCAGAATAGACACTTTAGAAAATAGTATTATAGTTGTGTATTAATTTTTGGTACCTCTAGGCATTTGACTTGGCATATAATTTTTGTTTGGTTGGGGTTTTTTGGTGCCAGTTGTAAAAACGACTCAGGCCATACGCATCCAAAAGCAAGTAATGCTCTTATCTAGTAGACAATTTCTTCCCCAGTAGGCTCTCTCATTTCATGACTGACTGTATTTATATGTGTGTATTTTATTTAGCAGTGAATTATTCTCTATGTTTTCTCCAGACATTTGATCTTAGTAACCACTCAGAGAAATGTTGCTTTTTAAGTTTCTTAGATTAATATTCAATAACAAGCTACTTTTTAAAATTTATTTCTAAAACATTCACAACCTGTGCTTTACAGTGAAGTAGTCTTAATTTGTTCATTTGTTCTACTACTCCTGCAGTATTGTAATTCACCTCCCATGGATTGTCAGCAGCAAATCTATTTATCAGCTGCGTCTTGTTCAACATATCATCACAGGGTTCCAAGACAACAACAAAAAATGGCATTTCATTCCATTCTACCAGACCTTCGTTGGCTCACAGATTGGAACAAAACTGATTTTATGGAGCTTTATATGACTTTCTTTCTCCCCACTTTTACTGTATGTGTGTTTTTATTTGTTCAATTTTAATCAACTTCGCAGCACATTCTGAACAAGCAAAATCCCAGTTTCTGTTTGACTGTTCACCCCCTACAGAGTATTAGCTAATAACTCCATTTTACATACTTTTTTCCCTATAGCTTGACTGTATGGAAGTAGTATCTATATAGAAATGTATCGTGCTGTCTATTTACTCACGGAGGATTCTCTATTAGATCATGCAGGAAAAGATAATGGAAAGGGAAGAAAAGCTTGAAAAGGAGAGGAAAGCCTTAAGGAGGCAGCTGAAAGACAGAAAAGAGAACAAAGCAAATGTTCTCTATAAGACATCACATATGAGTCCTAAACGCATTAATACTATCTGTGCTACCATTATCTCTTTCACCAAAAAATACCTAAGTAAAGTTTCAAGCAATATCAAACAGAAGGATAATGTCAAAAAGAACAGAAAGTTGCAATTGGCATATTTAATCAAGGTTTCTGAGTGTATTTACAAGAGAGGACACTGACAGCTTACTATTTGGCACTGACAGTAAGAATACTTTATCCTAGATGACTGCAGGGTCTGTGTGGAAAAAGGATTAAATTAATTGGGGAGATTCAAAAGCAGCAAATCTCTAGGATCACGCAGAATTCAAGCCATGTATTTTAAAGGACAGCAGAACCAATGTCACTCACGATGGAGAGAAATCCAAAACAAAGTTCTTGAAAGGCTGAGAATGTGAAATGAGGAAGCAAAATCTATACTATAACTTTCAGACATCAAAATACGACCCTGATGCATAGAAACTAGGACAGCTTTCATATACAATATCTGAAAAGAAGTTTATAAAAGCACACAAAGAAACATTCTTATTGGATATCTGTTGATCTCTGAGTAAAGTATTTACAAAAAAGAAGAAATCACTTACTAATATAAGTGTTGTCTTCTGGTGGAGCCAATATTAGTGTGCAGAGAGTGGCACTAAAATTCTCTTCAGGAAACCTTCCATACACAAAAGCCAGGAAGATCTGAGGTCTAACCCTTAATATCTTTTTAACGTGGGGAATATCCTAAGCCTTCTCATGTAGGATCAAGATCTATTGTTTTTAAGATCTTAATAGCATTTCACAAAAAGCTATATATAATCTATTATTTTTAAAATCCAAACCATTTGATGGAATTATTCCTCAAGGAAATCAGCTGCTGTTGCTGTGCATCACCATTTTACTCCAAATTCATAATTCTGTATTGATTTTCTGTGACATACGATACTTGGGTAATAGCTCAAACAAAACCCATCTGGCACAATCAGCTAGGGATGCTGAATGTAGTGAATCAAACTGAAAATTTACAATATGCTGTGTCAGTTACAACATATCAGCTATTTAAGAGGTAATGATTAAAGCCACAAAAGGAAAGGAGGATAAAATAATAATTTAAATAAAATATATAAATAAAAAATTGAAA
>NW_010398629.1:0-219 GCF_000710305.1 Buceros rhinoceros silvestris
GACCTGTGACCCCCTCGTTAGTGGGTACTGGGGTGACTGGGACTGATACGGGCAGAACTGGGCTCACTGAGAGCAGCACGGGGGTACTGGGAGGACTAGGACTGCCCCTCGCGTAGGTACCAGGTCACTGGCGTCGTTACAGACAGTGCTGGGGTCACTGGCAGGGAGCAGTGCGGGGGGATACTGAGGTCACTGGGACTCCATGGTGACTCTGGAGCC
>NW_010398630.1:0-396 GCF_000710305.1 Buceros rhinoceros silvestris
TGTCTCCGCGAACGCCTCATACGGGGTGGGTGCCCCCTTGTGCCCCTGGGTGTCCCCCCACTGGCCACCGATGGCCCCCACAGTGGGCTCGAGGTGTCCCCACCCACCAGCCCTGGCAGAGGCACATGGGTGATGGCGCAGGGGTGCTGCCATGAGGAGATGTCGTGTGGGTGGTGGCACATGGGTGATGCCAAGTGGGTGATGCCACCTGGGTGATGGCACTGGGGTGATGCGAGGAGCGTGGCTCCATGTGGGTGATGCCAAACAGCTGACGCCAAGGGGGTGACACCACAGGGGTGCTGCCATTGGGGTGCTGCCAGGTGGGTGATCCCACAGGGCTCCTGCCGCACTGAGGGACCCCTGTCACCATCCCAGCACCCCCCCGCTTCCATGAAG
>NW_010398631.1:0-297 GCF_000710305.1 Buceros rhinoceros silvestris
CCGGCGGGTGGCGGCGAGCCGCGGGCCCTGCCTCCCGCGTCGCCTTCCCTCTCGCGTCGCCTTCCCTCGGCCGGTGAGTCCGGACGCGGGGGTGGAAGGGCCGAGGAGGGTTATCTGTCCTGGGGAAAATCGTACTACGGATTATCTGTCCTGGGGAAAATCGTTCTGTGTCTAGACAGGTTCAGAATGCGGGGGGAGATGGAGAAAATTACCGAAGCCGTTCAGCTGTGATCACGTCTAATCTCCTAGCACTCTCAGGGGGGACAGTCCGAGGGGTTTGCGGAGCGACAGAGGGAT
>NW_010398631.1:316-962 GCF_000710305.1 Buceros rhinoceros silvestris
CTGGAGAGAGGGAATTTGCAGCTGAACAAAATGCGGCCCCGTCATTCAGGAAGAGAGACACTGCAGAAATACGAATATTTCAACAAAGCTTTTTCCTGGGAAAGCTTTGAAGATGGGGAAGATGCATAAGGACCTGAGGATGGGGAACCAGGTTTCAGATCCTTGTTCTTTCTGAATTAAAAGTCTCTGCTCAGAATCTGAGTAGGAGCACAAAACTGAAATGCCAAATTTTTAAAAAATACAATAAAGTTTCAAATCCTATCCAAGTTTCTATAAGACATTTTAAAATGAAACATTACTTGGCTTTAGTTATATCTGAAGTAAATTTTATTTTGGTAATCTAGAGGGCTGCCACGAAATGGAATCATTGTCCTTCCGTCGGCTGTCATGGCGATGGACTGCATTTTTTTCTAATCGTGGCGAGAGGGCTGTGGTTTCTTATCAGGCTGCTATATTTATGTATGTTCTCTATCTGTTCTGTTATTTTCTAGTTATCATAAAAGCTGAAGTGAAGAAAGCTTGATCGCTTGACAGTTGACTACTTGCAGATGGGCTACTCTTTAATTTTTATCAAATATTGTAATATAAGTGTAGAATATGTAAGCTTCACTTCACTATTTGGGTCTGAGGCCCTGAGAGAGAAAGG
>NW_010398632.1:0-610 GCF_000710305.1 Buceros rhinoceros silvestris
TGGCAGTGCTGGGGGGACGGGGGGACTTGAGTTGCTGTTCTCCAGCCTCAGCAGTTCCTGATTCTGTTCTATGGTTCCACTGGGTCCTGCCAGCGCTGGGGCCACATCACTGTGCCACACTAGCCCATTGCTCATGCCACGGTGGTGCCCGGGCTGTGCAGCTCTGTTGGGTGGCTGCTGTGGCTCATCACCAGGGTCATGGACACCCCCCTGCAATGCACCCCCCTCTCCTCACTCTAGTTCAGTGAGTCCCGGCGGCTGCTTCTGGACTGGATGGACGAGGTGGAGCAGAGCCTGGAGGTGCCACCAGACACAGGGGCGGCGAGTCAGGAGGAGATCAAGGGCCAGCTGGCCCAACACAAGGTGAGGACAGCCCCAGCTCCTGGTGCCCTGATGCTTGGGGGCTGTGGGTGACAGAGGATGTGTCCCCAGCAACATCTGGCACCCATGTCACGGGGTGGGTGGGCTCCCCTGCTCTGCCCACAGGCTTTCCAGAAGGTTCTGCGGTCGAAGCGCCCAGTGTACGAGGCGACGCTGCGGAGCGGGCGGGCGCTGCGGGAGGGGGCCCGTCTCCCCGAGGACCTGCAGCCACTGGCGGAGCTGCTGGGGG
>NW_010398632.1:708-936 GCF_000710305.1 Buceros rhinoceros silvestris
GGCGGCGGGGGGGCGCCCTTCCCCCGGAGGCCCTGCAGCCACTGGAGGAGCTGCTGGGGGAGCTGAAGGAGCGGTGGGACGCGCTGTGTGGCCGGGCTGCTGAGAGGTGGGACGCGATGGGGATGGGGATGATGGGATGGGGTAGGATGGGATATGATGGGATGGGGCAGGATGGGATATGATGGGATGGGACGGGATGGGATATGGCGGACTGGGGCGGGGTGAGGT
>NW_010398632.1:1175-1562 GCF_000710305.1 Buceros rhinoceros silvestris
TGGGATGGGATGGGATATGGTGGGGTGATGGGATGGGATAGGACGGGACAGGATTCCTGTGCTGTGGTTGCCATGCAGGTCCTAGGTGGGGGGCACCGCATTGTCCTTCCTTCCTGGGCATCCCACTCCCTGCCTTGGGAACCTCAGCCCCATGGAGCCCTGGCCCCTGCAGGCGCAGCCAGGATCCATCTCCAGCTCCAGTGCTTATGGCCACGCTGCTGGGATGCCCGTGGGGCATCGGCTGGCCCTGGCACAGCCCACCCAGGCCCTGGGCACTGCCCAGCTCTGGCATCACCCACACCATTCCTCGCAGGCAGCACAAGCTGGAGGAGAACCTGCTCTTCTCAGGCAAGTTCACGGATGCGCTGCAGGCCCTCATGGACTGGC
>NW_010398632.1:2260-2463 GCF_000710305.1 Buceros rhinoceros silvestris
GGCAGGCGGGGGGCGTGTCAGGGTGTTGGGGGGGACCAGCCACTGGCCCAGGGATCCACCAGGTGGAAGGGTTGGGGTCTGCAGCCCATGTGTCCTCATGGGAAGCTCTGTAGGGGCTGTGGGTGGGTGGATGCCCAGGAGGTAGGTGGCTGCATTGTGGTGCCTGGGTTGTGTGGCGTGGGGTGCCCCCGAGGCGGGTGGCT
>NW_010398632.1:2509-2735 GCF_000710305.1 Buceros rhinoceros silvestris
GGTGGGTGGCCGTGGGGTGCCGAGGCAGTGGGTGGCTGCACTGCAGGGTGCTCTCTGGTGGCTCTGCATGCCTGTGTCGCGATGTGCTATGTTCAGGTGCCAGGCTGGGTGCTGTGGGCACTGGTTGCAGATGCACCCGTGTGTTGGAGGGTGCCCGGGGTGGGACAGCAGCGTGTTGCAGGGTGCTCTGCTTGATGGGGGGGTGGTGCTGGTGGGGGTCAGGAGT
>NW_010398632.1:3693-3895 GCF_000710305.1 Buceros rhinoceros silvestris
AAGAGCCGCTTCCAAGAGGTGAGCTGGGCACCCTTCCCCACACCTCCTCGGATGGGGAGCAGATCTGCACCCACCTGCACCCGGGGCAAGCACAGCCCCACGCCTCTCCCACCATCAGTGCCCTCCTGACTGGCCATCACTGACGGTCCTGATTGGTCCAGCGACCTCGCTCAGGTTCCCCTGCACCCCCTGCTACCCCGCC
>NW_010398632.1:4159-4372 GCF_000710305.1 Buceros rhinoceros silvestris
TGGGCAGGGGATCCCTGGAGAGCAGCATTCTGGGGATCCCCATCCCATACCCCACTGCTGCAGCAGCTCAGAGGTGTCCCAGCCACTGTGGGTTTGCAGATGAGAGCACTCCTGGTGCTCCCGGAACAGGTCTGATGGGTTCGGCTGATTCCTCACCGTCACAAAGCCTGCAGTGAGCAGACCCCAGTATCTCCAGTGTTGGAGATCTCTGGT
>NW_010398633.1:0-689 GCF_000710305.1 Buceros rhinoceros silvestris
AGGGCGAGGAAGGGCAAAACCCACCGAACTTCTTTTTTTTTTATTATTATTTTTTAATTGTGATTGACCAGCTCTTCGCATCCCCCTCTCCCCTTCCCTCCGGCTCGGCGGGAGCCCCCCGCTCCGCTCCCCAGCACCGGGGATGCCGCCGGCGGTGTCCGCCCCCCTCCCCTTCTCTCCTCCCGGGGCTTCTCTCGGAGCTGGGCACACCCGAGGGCCGCTCTGGATTTTGTCCCACTGCCCCTCTGCTGCCCGAGGCGAGCAGCTCGGAGTATCAGCGCTCGGAGTATTTAGTGGCAGGTTTTCATTCTGATGACATCAGTAAAACCAATATTTCCCAACACTTCCAGTAAATCATTCTTATGTGGCAGAATTACTGAAGGCCATGAAATTTTTTGGTTTCTCTGGTTTCATTAAAAACCTTTTAATTGTGTCTTTCGGAGTTGGCCCCAGGTGTTGGACTCTTTTCATTACATTTTGCTCTAATGTGATGAAATTCTAATTCTCTCCTTACCATATGGTTAAATTTCCCCACTGAGAATTAGTTGAAAAAGGAGAAATAATCTATTAATCTCTGTAATAGATTCACAAATGAGGTTTGCCACAGAACCTGTTTTTGAATGGTAATA
Source organism: Buceros rhinoceros silvestris (assembly GCF_000710305.1). Classification (NCBI taxonomy): domain Eukaryota; kingdom Metazoa; phylum Chordata; class Aves; order Bucerotiformes; family Bucerotidae; genus Buceros; species Buceros rhinoceros. The sequence goes on from NW_010398633.1 coordinate 630, forward strand.
TTGGAACAGTTGGGTGCCTTGTTTCGGGAAAGAAAGGACCAGGCGACAACAGAAAACGTT
>NW_010398633.1:831-1239 GCF_000710305.1 Buceros rhinoceros silvestris
CAGAAAACGTTTGAATTTTCACCGGGAAAGAATGAAAAGAAGCCAAGCTGCAGATTTCAGAGTAATTGACTGAGATTTCATATAGCGAGGACATGACTACAATACAGACCTTCCTCACCTCGTCTCTCCGGAGCAGAGGCGAACATACAAGCCGAGCCCTCCGAAGAGGAGGGGGGGTCCTCACCCTCCGCCCCCTCCCAGCCCCATTTGGCTGCTGCGCTTGTCCCTGGTCGCCGTCCAAGCGCACCGTGCCACCGTTAACCTCGATCATTATTAATCCCAGGGCATTCTAGGTTTATCGTTTTCCAATTAGCAACTTCATTTTCCCTGGAACCATAAACAAAGGGCTTTTTAATAGCGATAGGGCTTTGGGCTTTTTTTTTATTATTATTTTTATTTAATCTGCTT
>NW_010398634.1:0-8125 GCF_000710305.1 Buceros rhinoceros silvestris
GGCCCGATCTGGGGGGTACCCGGTGGCTCCTGAGGGCCTGGCGCCCAGCGGCGCCCGCCGGGCGCGTTGCCGCGTTTTTATGATAAACAGAAACGCATCGCTGTAGTTATTAATTAACTGCTGGACCGGCAGTTGCTGCGTGGTGATTTTGGGAAAGGAGTCAGTTTCCTGAGAGAGGGAGGCAAATAGAGATTCTCCAGCACGGCTGGGTGGCTGCTGTTGGTCAGTAAGGTACTGGATGCTAGTCAACACCGCTAGTGACAGGTTTTAATAGCCTCACTCAGTACGAGCATAAATTTTGCTTACTTAGCGGCCCTGAAAAAGAGAGGGAGCGATGCATAACGTTTTAAAATACGGATTTCAGGAGAAAATCTGCTATTTTGCCTATTTACCAGTTCTTAAGCGGGTCTGGTTAGAGAGTGCTCCATTTCCGGAAACTGACACGCGGATGCCATCCACAGATGAAACCTTCAGATGAAACCCGTGTATTAGTCCTGCGGAGGCTGGTCAGAACACTGCTACCAGCCGTGGTTTCTGTGGGCAGAAATGGGTCAGCCTCTACCAGTGCCAGTGACTCATTCTGGATACTACAGGGCCAGAGCAGGGGAGTTAGGGTGCAGAATACCAAGTGTACTGGTGCTGCCGTTCATGACCAGAGTGGCGGGGATGAGACGTCTGTGATTACCAGCTATGTTCTTAAAAATAGAGATACCTTGAAGGAAAACACCCTTACTGTTTTCCCTGACATTATAAAACATGTTTTAAAAGATGAATGTTTCCAGCTTCTGATAAAGATAGAAACATTTTCCCAAGAAATTAAAATGATTTCTTTGGCTTAATATTACTCAGCTAAGTACTCAGATGTCTGTAGTCTGCTGCCGCTCGTGTGGCTAATCCCTGTGATTCCCCAGTGTCCTGTCCTGCTGCCACCTTTGGGCTGTCTCCAGGGAGGCCGCAGGGCTGAAAAGCCAATTCTTTTGCTTACTTGAGGAGAGAGGCCTCTTAAGTTGCAGCCTACCAGTCAGCCCTTCCCTTCATGCAGACAGACGGGGACTGAAGAAAGTCCTGTTACGCTCCTGGCATCCCAGACACTTAGAGCAGCTGGTCTACATTACACCAGCTCTCCAGCACAGGCCCTTTTGGAGACCCTAATTGTCCTGGATAATTCTGATCAGTGTTTGTATAAAGCATTAAATGTTCAGAAAGAACTCAACTTGCATTTCATAAACATAAGCTTGATCGACTTCTACAGTGGTCTGCTTCTCAGTATGGGAAAACCCAGCCTGATCATGAAACAGTGAAGTGCCTAAGAGCAATCAGTTTGAGATTTGATCTGAGAAATACAATTACTTGGTTATTTTCTAACATTTTTCTAAAAAAAAAAAAGAAAAATTCCTCCACCACATACCTCTCAATTTAATAATGACATTACAGTTTTTGTCTCACACTAAAATAGTTCAAGAAAAGTTTTTGTCTCAGAACCTTTCTTCTGAGTGGAAACTTTAAAAGTACTTAATACTTTGGATAGTTTAACTTGGTATCACGCCATTATAAAATGCTTTTCCTAGCTTTTAAGGAGGTGTTAACAGCCAGCTGGACTCCACCTACTTACACTCCAAACTCCAAATACAGATAAACTCCAGTGACAGAGTTAGTCTTGTTTTTTTCTTGGGACTAAGCAGCCTCAGTGAAAAATACTTCACAAATGCACGCTTTACAGTTTAGAAAAGCAGCCAAGGACATGGAAGGCCTGGATGCTGTTGCCTTCCTCTCTTCCTATGAGATTTTGGACAAGGTACTTAATGGAAGAGCACTCACAGAAACTGAAAGCTGCAGTCCTAGTCACCCCCACTTAGCTGGTGTCTAATCCTGAAGATGCCTACCTTTTCTAAAGTCACAAACTTCAGGATCTAAAACTGTACGGGAATAAAATTTGTCCTGCTGTGCCATGACATCCACATCCCCCAGCAGCTTTGGCAGACAGTGCTGTTAGACCTAGCAGGGTAGTGAATAGTTAACCTGTATTAATTAAAGCCAAGGTATACCTCCTTGAAAATGAAACAACTAGATGTGGTAGATCTTCTCAAAGCGTCTCCAGGAAAGATGAAGGTCCCTGCAGAAGCATGCAGTCTTTTAATACAAAGTGTGTGACACCCTTTGCTCCCAGGAGTGGAGAACACCCAGATTTGACTCCTTTGCTTGAGGTTCACAGGTCTGACTTCCTTACAGAGAGCCCCCCAAAATCAGCAGACTGCTTTGGCTGCCCTCCGCTGCAGCTGGGCTGTTCTGCAGGGAAGAATTCAAGATCTTTGTCTCAGATCTTCTACTTATGGGCCTTGCTGGCCTTGCAGTCATAGAATTATAGAACAGTTAGGGTTGGAAGGAACCTGTAATGATCCTCTAGTCCAACCCCCAACTGCTCCCAGTCTAATCCCCCAGCCTACCATCTCACTGCTGAAAAGGGACAGTGGTAGCTGGGAGAACCTGGCTCAGCTCTCTGAAATAACTGCTGCAGTGAAGTGCCGGCCACCTTCACAGAAGGACTGCACTGCAGCTGGGAAGCAATTTGAGCTCTCTGTCCATGTGCCAGAGTAGGGCCCTGGAGTGGTGGTTTACATCCTCAGCATGTCCCTCGTTAGCCACGTCTCTGTAAGATATGCGTATCTGGATGTGTGTTTCATGCATTTACAGGAGCAGATCCCATTCCAAAGGTATTAATTTTCTTTCCCCACATACTGCTTACCAAATCTAGACACCCAATGCACAATTCTGGATTCCACTTTGTCAACAGACAATTGATAAATTAAAAAAATCAATGAGTGTGAAATGCTACGTTCACAAGACTTGCTGCTAAATGCATTGCTATAGGGATCTGCAGGTATTTCATGCTCTGGGCCAGCAGTGACCATAATACATAGGACCGTTTACCGAGGTAAGGACTGTGTCCCAGTGGTCCAGGCGTTCCCTTTGGCTGGCCTCTCCACAAGGCCTCAGAGAGATGTCCTTACAAGCCGCTAACTCTGCATACGGAGTGACTTTCCCATCCACGCATCCTTTTCCCCCACCATTGCTTCACAAGCACAGCCTGTCCCTGCCATAATCATTCCCCACACTAACTCAGGATTGACTCTGCTGCTCTATTGCTTTTGACTATGTTACCTGTTCATTAACTCAGCTCCTGCTGCACCTTGCGGTACTGATACTGGTGCTTTGATTCCTACAAGCTTCACAGCCTATTCCTGTGTCAACCCCCTCTTCTGATACAGAAACATTTGGCCTTCTAGATGCAACTGCATCCGTTGTCCTATTTTAATGTTTAAACCTACACGTCTTTAAGCTTTTTTCCCCCATGTCTGGGAAGATCCCGTGTGAGTTACCTTAGTTACCATCCTTCAAATTTCCCATTTAACAGAAAAACTGGTGCAAAAGCGCCTTCCTTTAGTGTGAATGCCAGGCTTTCAGGACACCAAGAAGTCCAGTCTGCTCTGTTGCTCAAAGTGGTGGTACTATTGCCATTTATTTCTCCTACCTGCCTGTCCAACTGTTAAGTTTCTTCAAGGAAGACCATCTGTTCTGGGGTTTTTTTGAGTAGCTAGCAACTGGCATAATATAGTGAGCTAGTGGAAATGAGAACACTCCTGTTTAGGACCAACAGAAAATCCACAGCTGAATTATAATAAATATTGTCACTAATCCCATTTGTAGACTTACTCATTACTATGCTGCTGTTCTAAAGTGCGGGGATACTGACTTGCCATTCAGTTACAGGGTCATTGTCCTGTAGACACGATGAGCTTTTCCAAAAACGCCATCCTGCAAGAGATTTAAAGGAAGTGCATGGGAGGAGGCGTCAGTGAATGGAGTGCACAGCCCTGCAGTACAGGTCTTCAAGAACTTGTTCCAAGAAGAAGTGTCTCTTGTGGAAGTGCTTTGCTAAGCAAGTCTATACTAGAATGGTAGAGAAGGTGTCAGCTGAAGACCCGTTTCACTTGCAAGACGGCTTTTGTCCCTGAGTCATTTACCCCCTCATAATTGGCTGAGGTATAAACAAGCTTCATAAACATACCTCAGAGTCATAACTACCACAGACAGTAACGCAACAGGAGTTAACTAATGGTGTCACTTCATGCACATGAATGTGAATAGCTTTGAAGTGGCAAAGCCAGAGATAACCTCGTCTGTTTTTTAGATTCACATTCACATTCACTTTGTTCACAACACTGTCTATCAGTGCTTATCTTAAGAAAAAAAGCCTGGATGTCTCAATAGAAGAATATTTTTCTTTTCAGTGAAGAACTAAGTTCCAGGAAGTCTTCCCACTCAATGCAGACTGTGCCTCTTAGAACTGAAAATTGCATATTATAGTCAGAATGAAACCTCAAAGACGAGCATCAAATTGATTCTCATATGTTTCGTATATTAAGCAGTAATGAGTAAACACTCTTATTTATAAAAAAGGAAAAAAGTTGAAAGAAATATCCCAAGGCAATGGAAGAGACCACAAGAGCTCTGAAAAGGGGCAGTATTTTTTTTGGTTTTGTGCTTAGAATAAGATAATTCAGCCATATCAGAACAAGGAAGAGTGGGAAGAATGTGTTTGGTTTTTTTTTCCTCTTCTAAGGAAAAACATTCTAAGAATCCTAAAAGCATATCCATAAGTTTTAATTTTGTTGCATAAGTCTCGCCAGTTTGACTTGCATGAACTAGAAATTCTCTGTATCTTCAACAATGAGAAGTCATAGTAAGAGGATAAACTAGAAGAAAGATATGCAACAGTACTTCGCCTTATATAATTTCTATAGTCTTAGATTCATCAAGAATCTTCTACCTATTGCTGTATCGAATGCTGATCCTCCCAACTGCAGAAGGTTCCTCTGATAGGGCTTAGAACAAATAGCTCAACATCAAGTGGACTTTGCTCAGGGTACCATTGGACATCTGTGGTCATCTCTGCTCTCATGGTGTAATCACTAGACTATATATTTTTCTTCTATCTTGACCATACCTGAAGTTCCCCAGAATTTCCTGTTCTTACACAGTGTCAAGGGGCTAACCACAAGCAATGGTGCGTGTCTACGTGCCTGGGCACGTCATGTGAATACCAAAACACAGCACAGCCATATTAGCTCAGGGCTCGTTAATACACTTGTTCTGACTCACCACTATAGCACTGGGCCCCATTTCCACCTGGAGAACCCAAACCTTATTCTGTGCCAGACACGCTGTCAGAGCAACAAGGCACAGCGCAGTGAGTGCACAATGTCAGACGTGTGTTCAGGAAAGGAAATCCCAGCTTGCTTCCTCAGCATAAACAAAATAGTTGAAAAGTAGGTGTCAATGTTATGCATGTATTGCACAAAGTGTTACATAAATAGCAACGATGTATTTGTACATATGTGGGCTTTACCTTGAATTATATCTGCAGGTTTTACAGACTTCTCAAGTTACCTCTCCTGTTTCCAATGCATCCCTCTTCCTAGGCAGTTAGTCAAACACAAGGCAAAGCAAAAAATTCATTGAGCTGAAATAACATATTTTGTAATATTCCAAAATGCAAGTTCTGCTTCTGAGTCAGCTCTCCCTGTCTTGCAGTACAGGACCCCTGTCTCCAGCTGATCTCCTATCAGGGCCCAACAGCTGTTTGTGCATCCGCACCCCCCGGTGCTGGGTGGTGGCCCAGGGGTGAGCCTGTGTCTGCAGCAGAAAATGGAAAAGGCAGGATGAGAAGGAAGAGCCGCTCTGTGTTTTTCTGCAGGAGCTGATGAGGGAGGAACCCACCACCAGCCCAGTTATACCTTTGCTGTTCCTTTACAGGAAAGCTGGAAGCAAAGAGCTTCGCAAGTGGGAAGCAGAGACTGGCTGTTCAAATGGGAATAATCAATTCCCATTTCCCTGGCACAGGAATAGTAGGCACCAGACCACACCCTGCAGCCTGCAGCTTGCTTTGCCTACTGGCTTGAGCTGGCTCCAGACGGAAATCCAGTTCAGCTGGAAAACTTCTTCTTCCCTTGTAGTACATCCTGTTAGTGGACTGCAAAACAGGAAGTTTGTATGTGTAAATGTGAGTGCCTTTCCACTCATTTTGGCTAAGGGCTAAGAATTAGAAGACAACATCTGTAGATTCATCCAATTTGCATTCAGGAGAACAGTACTGCTTCAGAGTTCAGTTCTTGGACATTCTCATTATGTCATGAATTTATCAGCTGACTGCATCACTGTCAAGGGCAATTAGGAAGCTATGAGCTGGGACCAGAAAGAGTCCTCCAAGCCTTTAAGCATAGTTCTTTTCTTCATACAATCTCCAGTGAAAGCTTACCAAATGGAATTAAAACCTGGTCTCCATCCCTCACACATACTTCCCCTGGAAGGGCAAGAAAAGACGTGTAATGCATTTCATCCTTCCTTTTATTGATATCTATTTATAACTTTAACCAAAGCATGCAGATGCGAGTAATTACAATCTGAAGACATCACTATCTTCCCAAGATTACTAGTTTCCTTTGGTAAAATTGTTCAAGATGAAACATTAGCTGCAAAATCCATGTTTGTTACAACTTCATAAAGCACCAGGGGGAGTGTAAGAGTGTCATAACTTCTGTGAGTTTTCCAGGCAAACTTATTTTTCCCTTGATATTTGGCAAAATCAAAGTGAGGTTTTAATTCAACAGAGTGTTAAAATCAATCCCTGGTCCTAGCTTTTTTGAGAAGCTAGGCAGTAATTGGCATGGAGATAGGCTGAGCCCCTTGGTCCCTGATGAAGCTTATCCCAGGAGATCAGCTTCACAGTGCTCCAAGTATGGCCCAGAGCCCATGGTACAGCCTGTGCCTTCTCCACAAACAAAATGTTTTGGGCACGCAGGGGCAAAGCCTGACCTCATGCTGGCCCTGACTGCGTGCTGCAGCACACCCCCACCCCTGCGTGGGGGAAGAGCAGTGGAAGAGTGATCTGCCCCACACGTGTTGACAGGAGTCAGTGTGATGCAGGGATAAGCCTACCCAGCCCCACCCTGCGCTTCATACTGTGACCCAGAGGAAGCAAACAGGCAGAGGTGTCCCACAGAACCTTCCTGAGCTGCTGCAGGCGACATCACCCTATTTTTCTTCCTGGCTGTCATTTTCTGAGTGCTTTTCCTAGTTCCCTAGTAGTAGAGCACGTCCCCTGCTCTGGTACCCTACCAAAGCTGGATGCTTCCTGCCTTTTGCGATTAAGAAGAAGAAAGGAGGCAGTGGGGCAAACAGCCCTTTGGTCTTTTGGTTTTTGGGGAGGAAGAGCCTGTTGTGGCAGCAGCTGGGTAGGCTGGGGAAGGGAACTGCCTTCTGTGGGCCTTACGTGTCACTTCTGGTTCAAGGTTTCATTAAAGTACACATACCAGTTTGGTGAAATCTTTACAGTAAGAGTTTAATGCCTTCAGTTACTATGTCCCTTTTTCACCAAAGGAAAACTTACATGATATTATTACGGTGTTTTTGCAAGAATTGTACGGAGGACACTATCTTATTACAGAACAATACCTGTAAACACTAAGGATATGATTGTTTTAAAAATAATAAAACAATTGGTGTTAGTGAAAGCATTACTTTGTATCTATTCATAAATGTAGAAATGCGTTTCAGTGATTAAACAGAATTTTTGAGTTGGAAATATAGACATGTTTTAATTCTATTTTTAATCTTGCTTTGTAGAAAGTTTTAATGAAAGTGTCGATTTGTATGGATGGAAATGACAGCATTCATGTGACGATGATTCTGGAAAACAGTCTGCATATAGGACCAGATAATCTAATCTTGAGTTAAACTTAATAAATAAATGAAATATTAATTAAAAATTTCAAAGGAATTCTTAAGTGTATAAAAAAGGCAAAGAAATTGTTGAGACTAATTTGAAGTACTGCTGGGAAAAGAAAAGGACATGTTTGGAATGCTGTGTGTATATATATATATACTGTGTATATATATAGCTATGAAATCAAATATGAATATAAATAGGAATGAAGGAAGAAATTTTATAGTATTCCCTCAGTGGGTGAAAGAAAAATTAGCGACAGCACTTGATACGGTAACTGCCTGCAGTGCCAACATGTGGAATCATGAAGGCAGCTTCAGTCTAAGAGCGCTGATTTTTTTT
>NW_010398634.1:8224-8484 GCF_000710305.1 Buceros rhinoceros silvestris
TTTTTTTTTTTTAAAGAAGCTGCTGCTCCAGCAGGCTGGGGAATGAACCCATACACATATGCTCTCCCGGTGTCTCAGTGGGTCATTTACGATCTTCTCTGGTTATATTGGTTTCTAATGTTTGCAGTGTCCAGTGGTAAAAATGCAATCCTTATTTGCTTGTTTAACTTCAGAATGCTATTCTAATCATATCAGAATTAGCATTATGTTTTCTATTTTTATTATAAAGCTTTCTAATAATTATTTTATATTTCTAATAA
>NW_010398635.1:0-491 GCF_000710305.1 Buceros rhinoceros silvestris
CCAGAGAAGCACAAGAGCTTGGTCTTAGGCAGGGGGAGAGAGATGACACCCCCCTTTGAACCTGCAAAACAACGTTCAGGTGGTGGCTGTCCCCCACCAAACCCTCGAGGAGCTTCAAGCAGCAGCAGATGAACCGGCCCTGCCCCACCATGGCCCCCCAAGGGCTTCCCCCGGCCCCCCAAACTGTCAGACCAGGTCAGGACAACCCCAACGTGACACAAACGGCTCCTCAGGGACAACCTCAACCTCCCCGCGGGCACCTGCAGGACGGGTCCTCTCGGCCCAGCACTGGGCAAGGAGCCCGACCCTGACCCCAACCTCCTTTCTGGTGGCTCCAGAGAGACACAAGGTCTCCCCGGAGCCTCCTGTGCTCCAGCTCAACCCCCCCAGCTCCCCCAGCTGCTCCTCAGACATTCCCCAGAGCCTCCTCCATGGGCTCCAGACCCTTCTCTGCACACGCTCCAGCCCCTCAAGGTGGTTCTGGCAGGGAG
>NW_010398635.1:566-975 GCF_000710305.1 Buceros rhinoceros silvestris
CTCCTTCGGGGGGGTGGGGGGGAGCCGCAAACTGGACCCAGCATTCGGGGGGGGGATTGTCCATCCCAGACTTCCTATGGTACAGGCATTTCCAAAAGCACCGGCACCGTGGCACACGACACCCTTCGGGGGGCAGGAGCTCACCGTCACCCAGTACCTTTAGCAAGAAAAAAACCACCCCAGCAAAGTGTTTTCTGGGCTGATCGGAACCTCGCGGGCCCAGCTTCCTCCGGCTCCCCTTTGAGGCGCCGTCACTCCGTGCATCCCCCAACCCCACACCTCCACACGGCGCGAGGACAGAAGAAACCACGAGCTGTTTGTGGGCAGCAGCGGGAGCTCCCAGGAGGAGCTCGCTTCCCGCTGCCTCATCGGCTGCGGTCCCGCTAATCCTCCGCTCTTAAAGGAAAAT
>NW_010398635.1:1292-3140 GCF_000710305.1 Buceros rhinoceros silvestris
TGCAGAGCCGCCTTCTCTGGCCACTGAACCACCCCCCACCGTGGCAGGAGGCAACAAAAGAGCATCAGAAAAGGAAGAAACGGCGATTTGGTGCCTCCTGGAACAGCGAGGGAGTGGTGACAGGCAGCACCAAGGATGGAAGGACCTTCTAAGGGCATCCATAGGCAGATGGGACGTGGAGACGCAGCTCACCATGAGCCCACGGATCCAGGAGACCCCTCAGAGGGCCCACCAAGAGGCTCCAAACCAGCTTCTTGTGCTGCTGCCCCGCACCCAGATGGGTTCAAACAACCAAGTCGTGGTTTGAGATGGTTGAGCACATCTCACCTTCAGAGGATGGAGTCCACAACACATAAAAGCTGCTCATGGGAAACAAGCAGCCAACCCCCCAGAGCTGCCATGGTCCTCTGGGGAAGCCCCCAGCCCCTCAGCCCCCTCTTTATACCCCAGAGCCGCGGGGTGGAAGGTGCTTCAAGAGGAACCACCTGTGGGGAAGCTGTTTCCAGCCCATAAATGGTCTGACCTTCATCAGCCAAGTGTCCCCTCTTGGAGAGGGGGTCTGGCAGGTGGGTCTCCATCTCCCTTTCCCTTCTCCAATCAGATTCTAATGACCTGCAGCCTGGGCCAGACCTGGAAAGGGTGAGGAGGGGGATGGGGTCAAGACCTGGCCCTTAGTGGGATGCTGTGAAGTCATCAACCCCCTGCAGCATCTGCTGGGACAACCTGGGGGTCTTCCCCTCCCGCAGGTCTCTGCTTTGGGGTTTTTTGGGTGGATAAAAGAAACTGAGGGTGGCAGAACTGCCACCAGCCTGGTCACCATGAAGCTCAGCTCGCATTGGTCGATCAAACCCAAGAGAAGCTCCAGGTGAGGACTTGCTCTGTTGGGGGATTGGCTGAGAAATGGTTTCCTGAGCAGGTTCCACTGCGTTGTATCACGTTCACCCCGGTGGAGCCACTCCCCTCCGCGGTGGAGAGCAATGAGGTGGTTGAGGGGCTCCTCTGCTCCTTCTGTTCGCTGCTGGGGCTCCCCGGAGCTGCTGCCTGCCCTCCCCACCCATAACTACGGCCAAGGCTGCTCCCGTGGGGACGCAGCCTGGAGGAGGAGGGAGAAACGGAGGAAACGGCACTTCCCTCCCTGCTAGGCTGCTTCTCGTCTCGGTCACCCAACCAAACCAGTTACGGTGGGTTGACAGAAAATCCCCACCCAAGAGGGATGAGAGACCCCCTGGACCCTGCGCTCGCCGGGCAGCTCCTGCCCCAGGGAACCCCCAGCTCCGCAGGGAGCAGCGAGGCGGCGCGAGGCAAGAGCCGGCGTGGTGCGTCGCATCATTTTTGTCCTCGGTGGACAAAAAGCAGAGGGAGAAGCCGGCGGCTGGGGCTCGGACAGATCCGTTCCCCGTCAGGCCATCTCGGGGAGGGGAAACCAGAGGCTTCACCAGGGACGTCGTTCTCCTTCCGCCGGCTCCTCAAACTATAAATTCTTGCGGACCAACGTCGTTGCTGTGTTCCGGAGCGCCGGGTGCGATCGGCACCGCTCGCAGTCACCCAGAAGTGTTGCCTCGAGCTTCCGCCACAACCACAGGAGCCGTTTGTAACCAAAGAGCCAGGAATTTATTACCGAAGTTCTCCAGAAGATAATTTAGATCCTGAGAGTTCGAGGCGCTGTATTAGCACATGTACATCGCGCCGGCGAGGCGGGCGCTCGCAGCGCAAAAACCCTCCGGTGACGGGAGACCTCGGTTGAACCTCCCGAGCGGTGGTTGGTTTCCTTGAGCATCTCCGCGTGTGAGAATCGCTGGAGTCCGCCCCAGCGCCGACGTCTGGAGGTCACGGACTTGATTTCCTGCT
>NW_010398635.1:3340-3711 GCF_000710305.1 Buceros rhinoceros silvestris
TGTCATGAGGTGGCACCACCGGCCCCAGCTCTGCCCGGCCTCAGCTTCAACTTTAGTCCATGAAAACTCTGCGGCAGGAGGAGGGAGCACGGGGAGAGCCAGCAAGTCGGAGCAACCCGCTCTGACAGCCGGGAGATCTCCTCATCCGCAGGGGCAGCGGCTCCGCGTGCTCCGAGGGGACTCAGATGGATGTTCTGGAGCAACGGGCTCGGCGTGCGGCAGCGGCTTTGCGCTGGCCGGCGCCTTGCAGCTCCAGAAGGATCCGTTGCTGGTGTCCCCTCTTCTCCGACACTCAAACACAAACAAGAACCAGAAGAACTTGGTGCAGCTGCCGGAAAACACTCCTTTGGGGGCATTTCCTGGCCAACATC